>NW_027069755.1:190800-249272 GCF_002906115.3 Quercus suber | reverse complement strand
AAAAAAAAAAAAAAATCCAAACCATTAATAATTTGAAATCCAAATTGGGAAAAAGGGCAAATCATGAAAAACAAACCTTGGAATCGTGAAACCATGCTCATGGTAGCTCTGGCATGTTTACAAGCTCCATAAACGAATCTGGTGACTTGTGTGGCAGCGTGTGTTATTGTGTGGTGGGGTAGAGGTTCGAGCAAGAGGAAGCAGAGCTGCAAAGGAGATTTTTCATTTTGGTCTAATCAGCATTTGTGAATTGGGATTTAAGAGTATGTTATTGACTGCAATAAGGTGTTTTTGGCTTTTATTGAAATAATGACGTGGTGTGGTCTCATTGGCTGGTGTAAAACACTGGTTTTATGCCAACTCCAGGCCTAATTTATTCTCATTAAAAAAAAAGTCATGTGATTAAAATTACACATAGATAATCTCTTTAATCACCACATGGACCTCACATGCGCGAGATGCTATGGGATGGCACACATGAATGTGATATAGATAAAACCCTAGTCCTCATTAAGCCCACTTTTTTAGCATATCAATGGTGACTTAAAATTGTTTATAAAAAAAAAAAAAAAATGATCTCACTCCTTAGAACAATGTGGGACTCAAAAAATACTATCTACCAAACACTTCTCTTAAACACCGTAAAAGTGAGAGTTTTGTGCATTAAGTACATTATTAGTTTAATTTATTGTAAGAAAGATCTGCATTTGTTTTTTGACATGCAAAATTACTTGATAATTTTTGAATATTTGAGACTGTAAGGTTGAAATTTATCAACCATCTTGTTGGTTTTATTATGTGCCAATTTGCTTGTAATTTAAGCACTTAGTAACCCTGTATTTAGGTGGGATTATTGTAAGGGTAGTGTGTGAGAAGATGTGAAGAAAAGCTCAAGTATGTGCAAGAAAGCAGAGTTTCACGGCTAGGACTCGCAGCTGACTGGCGACTGGCAAGCCGCCAACTACAGGCATGTGAGATGCACACATGAGGAGCTGAAGGATCACACCTGCTGTTGCACTACAGTACAAAAGTCCCAGGCTGGCCAGGCCGTTACGTCGCGACTTAAACTCGCGACTTGGACAAGCCGCGAGGTCAAGCCGCCAATCAGCCCTGTTTGGCAAAAACTATCTCTTCGTATTCCAAACACACATCACTATATATAGACCCTTATACCTACTGAATTAAGAGAGCTTCCAGAGAGAATTTTGTAAGAGAAACCCTAGAGAAAAACAAGATTGCCTCACCCCCAATCTTTACCTTAGAGACTCTACAAATTCCTCTACTCTCTTCCTCTCCATTATCATATCCTTGAGAGGCTATTGACCAAATCATTTTCTCACCACACCCACGTCTGTGAGAAAGTTCATTTGGTGCTAAGGGAAGCAATTTGTCAAATTTTGTGTAACCGTTGGATTACACGTTCTTTACACTTTTAATATACATGTCAAATTTTGTGTTAATCAGATATTATTTACTATATGATTTATAAGATTATATTTTATGCACCAAATTTTTAAAATATATAGTAACATTAGTGATATTGAGTAAGGTTGTAGCCCAAGGCTACAACCAATTTTGTAATTAAATTTTGTCCATATAAGAATACAACATTATATTATTTAAGAAGGTGATGAATTGAAGATAATTTAATATATTTTGTAATTTTAAATTAAGGTAATATTAGAAAAAATAAAATAAACAAAAAATATTAATATTACGTCATCATAATGTGCATCATATTAATGACACATCACAACAAACTAAATACCCCTCTAAAGCTTGTAAGATTAATTTAAACCGTAAGGATTTAGGGCTTGCATGACTAAGGCTCTGTTTGGGAGTTCATAAGGAAATAGAATGAAATGATCATAAGGGAATGGAAAAGAATATAATGTATTTAAGTAAGAGAAAAGAATGGAATGGAATGGAATGAAATTAAACAACCTTGATTGGATGTTTTAAAGTAAATGAATGGAAATGAATGAAAATGAATGAAATGTAAGTAATCTTGTTTAAGAGCAATATAGAGGGAATGGAATGGAATCATTTTATGCAATATTACTATTAGACCCATATTTTAAAATAAACGGTTGAATATATAAGGGTATTTTGGGAGTTTTAGTAAAAAAATCATTAAATCTAATTTCATTCCCTCCCATTCCTCCCAAATTCAGGGGAATGAAAATTTGAAGTTTTAAGAAAATAGAGAGGAATGAGTGTTCTCTCTTACCCATTCCATTGCCTCCCATTTAAACTCTCAAACAAGAGAATGAATTTTTCATTCTCTCCATTAAAACTCTCAAAAAAGAAAAAGAAAAAATATTCTAAAATTATTCTTTTTATTCATTCCCATTCTATTTCATTCCATTCCCTCCGAGGCCTAAAAAAGAACTCATGCTTCTTAGTTAAACGTGTAATGTTCAACTCCAACATGTTTATAAATAAAATCTATGGCATCATCTTAGACTTATAATTTACTTTAAAAGATCACAAACTGGCTGATAACCCAACTAGGAAGACCAAGTTTGGGGAGATCCTTCATAGACTCACAGAAACTAAAGCATGTAAGTATGCAACAGTGTGAAAAATGTAAATAGGTCATGCTACAGGATCAAGATGAATCTTTTTAGAGCAGATACTTTCAAATCCACATCCTGGGCAGCGACACTGAAGAAAAAAACAATAGAACTCATACAGCCACATAAGAAAGAAGGGGGTTGGAGTCTTGGAGAATGGAGATGAAGTGACATATTTTGACACTACCCCCACAATGAGACAAAGGACACCAACAAAAAATGAACTAAGTTTATTACATTTATATCGAGAAGCAGCTGCAAAGTATCTAATTAACAACACAAACTACAATTTAAACTCAAAAATTGTCACATCCTTCACGCAACAATTTGGCATGAAAAACTACAGTTCAATAACATCCTTCATGGTAATGCAAAAAACTCAAAAGATGTCACACGCTGCCCATGCAAAAACAGTTTGAATTAAAAAAATGCATACAGCTGAAAAATGTGGTAAGAAAATGAAAATGTTAAATTAAAGAAAGAGGAAAGAAACACAAGAACAAATGTAACAGAAAATATAATTGCCGATGAATTATAGGAGAAAAGTGTGAAAATTTTAAATGCAAAATTAACAGCAGATTACATAAATAGCTAATTTGCCATGATAATAATTAGTCCAAGAATTAATGTATTAGATACAAGCTCATTAAAGGAAACTTCTACTATCAACAAAAATTGCAACTTCTACTATCAACAAAAACTCAAACTAACTTGATACAGAGAATGCAATAGTAGTAGATCTAGAGCATGCCAAATACTAAGATGAACAATAAACATGGGAACTACTTGAAGATAAAACAAGGAGCTCCAGTGTCAGGGGGAAAGGGAACTATAGAAGCTTAATTTCAAATTTTTGAGAGCCGGGGGGGGTGGGGGGTTGTTTTGGTGCGCTTCTTCATTCACATTCAATAACAGAATCAAAGTGTCCTTTGTTATGATGTAAGTAAAGCGTCACAGAAAATCATAAGCCAGAAGACTAAATAATATTATCACTTTAAATCACGTGCAATTACATGTTCTGAATAACAAGAGAAATTTATGTGAAAAAAGGCTACCTGACTTGCATTTCAACTTTACATCAAAAAGGCCAACATAAAAGATAATATCAATAATTTCTAAAATTTATCTAAAGCAATACAAGTGGCTCATAAGGTTAGTTTGCTTATGATGCTTTAAGTTGTGAAAGTTCTGTTGCAGAAGGCTTTAGAAGGAAGTCATTTATGATTCGTAGCCGTTTTGCAAGAAGCTATTCATGCCTGCCCAAGTCAATCTGATCTCTTCCTTGCAGTCTGTCAATGCCAACAGAGGTAGGGTCTATGGATGCTTCTGATCTCCTGAAATCTATCTCCAGCTCCTTCTCCCTCAGTAGCAATACCATGCGCTCATTCTCTAGTTTCATTCTTTCATTCTCCAGCCTCAACCTTTCCAACTCCCAGTCTTTCTTGCTGCAGTATCTAAGCCACTTAAAATGCTGTTTCTCAAGCTCAAGAGCATGAGCCTGGAAGCTGACTTTTTGTTCTTGAAGTTGCAACATCTGTCTCTTAATCCACTCTCTTCGCTCCCATAATGACTTTGTAGGGTCTTGGAAAATCCCAGCCATTTCAGCTTCAAAACTATCAAGCTCAACAGATTGTGACCAGAAATGGCCCTCCTCTTC
Source organism: Quercus suber (assembly GCF_002906115.3). Lineage (NCBI taxonomy): Eukaryota > Viridiplantae > Streptophyta > Magnoliopsida > Fagales > Fagaceae > Quercus > Quercus suber. The sequence continues at coordinate 245,039 of NW_027069755.1, read as the reverse complement.
ACTCACCTTTGCCCTCCCACTGAATTCTCCCATCCTCTCCCCATCTCCTTCAGCATTAATATCATCTTCATTATCCATTTCATCATCATCACTGTCATTATTTTCCTCAGCTTCTTCCTTGTCTGACCCATTATTGTCTTTTGAGCAACTCCCTAGAGGCAGGGAATGGCCTTGTAGATCAAGATCCTGGCAATTTGGAATCCTCTGCCCATTATGGTATGCACACATTTCTTTATAAAACAAGTGCTTTGAGCTCAATATCTTTCTAACATCTTCCTTCGCCTTTGCTGTGAGATGAGGCATTGAATCCATAAGAGCAGGGTTCTCCACCACTCTACAGCTAGTTCCCCTACCAAGAATATCATTCAACCTCTTGTATCTCTTGTTCAAGTCATTAAACTTGTCCTCACACTGCTGTGGGGAAACATGACAACCCTTGCTTATCATTATCTTTGATACTGTTTTCCACTTACCCTTCTTCTGTAAACTCCCCGATTTCCTCTTATGCCCCTCACCACCCTCAAGTGTACCATCATCACCCACACAAGCAACCACAGCTATAAGAAGCCTAACCACATTATCTGTCCATTTCATTCGCTGCCATGGTGACCCCCGTTTCCCTCCATCATTGTCACCATTCCCATCTTCCGCAAAACTTGGCTCATCTTCTTCACTCATATTGTTACAACTGGAGATATTAATGGGGGCAACTGCCTTCCCTTTGCTAAAATTCATCGAAATACCTTTCAAAATCGAGCTTTTCTCTTCCATAAGTCCAATGGGGTGGTGGTCACATTCAAGGCCACTCATCACATTCACCTGATTTTGATGTCTTAACAAAGGATGACCCAATTGGGTCTGTTGGTGTCTATGAATTGACGATTCAAGGTCTAATATCGCCCCATTCGGACCAGACAAAAACCCACCTCCCAAACCCGAACTGTCCATTTTTCCCAAACTTAACCCCAAAACCTTAAATCTCTTTCTCAATGCTCACAGAAAGTAGGAATAGAAAACAAACTAAAATTTTGAATTTTTACAATCAAGAAAACAAAATAACCAAACTGCACCAAGCCGTACACAACTACTTAACTTGAATGAGTTTACTTTTCCATCATCAGCAACAAAGCAACCAAAACATCATTAAAAAAAAAAAAATACAAACCCAAATCCTATTTTCCTTCCATTATATTACCAATCAAACAAAAGGGTCATCAGAAAAAGTGACAAAAATTCCACAAAACCCAGAACAGATTAGACTCTCTTACAACAACTCCATGCCTCCTCCATCTATATTTCATATTAGTCATAAGCTAAAAAACTCTGGAAACCATATATATACACCAATCAAGATTCAAACTTTTCTCTCTCTCCAAAATACTACATTTATTTAAGCATATTTACACAAGGAAATACCAAGTTATTGAACCAAGAATTTCCCAGATAACAAAAAAATTTAAAACAAATAAATAAATAACAGCTTGGGCTTTTTAAAGCCTACCTTTTGATGATCCACAAAGGGCAGTTTAATTACACAGACAGAAAGGGTTTTGACTGAACAGTGAAATGAGTTTAGAGAGAGAGAGAGAGAGAGAGTTGGAAGCCTTGGGAGTCGTCAAAACTCAAAACTCGGTTTGATGGAAGTATGGAACACGGTGTTATGCAACGTGTTGAGGCACTGTTCGTCGGTGATAGGTGCCTTTGTCACAAACACTGTGCACTAATTCAGATTCCTCGACACTGAAAAGTTAATAATAATATAATATTACCCAATAGGCTATAGACTATAAAGGTGTTCTATCTCTATTGGTCTTTGGGAAGAATATTGTCCCCTATAAGGAATATTGAATAATAACCAGCCTCCAAAACTATTTATTTATCTCCATTATTTAGGAGAAATTATTATTATTATTATTATTATTATTATTATTATTAGTAGTAGTCTCTCAAAACAAAACAAAAATGTATTATTAGGCTTTTTCTTAATTAAGGGAAAAAAAACAAGGTGTTACTTAATAGTTTGTACGGTAACACGCTTACCTCTCACGTAAGGATTAAAGCCAATGTATTTGATCTTTATTGGCCTTTAGAAAGAATTTTATCGTTTATAATAGATATTGAGAATTTTTTTTTTAAATAACAATAAATATTAAAATATTTAGTTAGTTGTCACGTTGCATAAGAAAATTGAAAACTAGCATCTCGAGTATCTAAAACTCAAGTTCCAAGATAAAAATCAAGTTTTTAAGGCTTGATTAGTAAAAAAAATCCAAGTAAAAATCGAGTTTTAAAAACTCGAGTTCGGAAAACGCCGCTATAGGGCTTAAAAACGTCACTATAGGGCTTAAAAAATGGAGTTATTAAAAAATTTAGCAGGAAAACGCCGCTATAAGACTTTAAAATGTCAGTATAGGGTATAAAAACGCCACTATAGGGCTTCCTGAACCTTGTATTGAACACTTATGAAAAAATTTTGCAGGAAAACGCCGCTATAGGGATTTAAAACGTCACTATAGGACTTAAAAACGCCACTATAGGGGCGATAAAACTAAAAAAATTTTTGCATGGAACTCGAGTTTCTAAAACTTGAGATTTATGTAAATGGATCTCGATTTTTTAAAACTCGAGATGTCTACTTTCCCTTATAGTTTCAAGTGTTGCCTAACTAACTATATACAAATCATTTTCAAAGCTATTCTGCACATTCCCCCTAGATATTGAACAATGACCTATAACTCTCTTCAAAAAAAAAACAATAATGACCTATAACTATTTATAATTTATATACATATTTTGTCTACAAAGGTGGTTCATTATAAAAGGTTGTTGTGATACAGCCTATACTCATACAACATTGTTCTTGTCAATTCACATAGCTGAGGACATCTTTGTGTCTTTAGTGATAACAATCGAACTTGCTCATATGTGGATGATCAATGATTGTTGGATCAAATATTCAATGGAGATGTTGGAAAGACAATTGAAATCTCTCTCAATGTTTTCTCTCTATTTTGCCATCATTTTTCTCTTTGAAAGTTAGGGTTAAAATTTCACTTTTATATGTGAAAAAGATTAGGGTTGAGGTAGCCGTAAAATCTACCCTAAAAGGAACTAATTTGTAACCTTTCATAAATGGTTTTGCCCGAGCAAGGGACAGGTGAAGGACTGACAAAACACTTTGCATGAATTTATTTTTCATCTGAGCCAGCTCTACAATCTTGCACATTAAACAATAGCTTCACCCTTAAATCCTTTTTACACCCTTTATAAAAATACAAAGCAGATAACCCAAATTTAAAACACTTTTATAATGGAATATGCCAACACTAATTTGCCTTACAATTTTAAAAAGTTTTATTGTCATTTAATGGATAGAAAATGCTATAGTAAACTAAATTTATAAAATACCATCATGTAATGTATATAGCATTTTAGAGCATCCACATCAGTTGATGGATACTCTTCTATAATACAAAAACTCCTTCATTTTACACATTTTGGCCAAAAAAACACCCACATCAGTGGGTGTAAAGTTGTGGGTGCTGATCATTCTTCTCTCTCCTACGTCTGACTCTCATCTCATCTCAACTCTCTATTTCTCATTTCATCACCACAGCTCTCTTTCTCTCATCTCAACTCTATGGGCGCTGATTAGCTTCTCCTTCTTCTTCAAAATCTCAGGCTTCGAAGATGAAGACGACGATAGCTCAGCGAAGATCTCGCGCGCCACAGACTGAGTCCGATCGGCGAGTTTGGGTGGCGAGTGAGTTGGGAACACCGATCAGCCTCTCCGATCCAACAATCCTTTTGGAACAGAGACGGTGACGAAGAATTGATCAGACATTGAAGGCGAAGCTCGAACACGGAGAATTGATCAAATTTACTATTTGGATTTTTTGTGGGGCTTGGAATTTCTGTGGGGGTGATGGTGGTTGATGATTGTGGGTTTGATGGTGGTGGTTGGGTGGCTGGTGGCTGGGTGTGGGTGATTTTGGGTTTGTGTTGAGTTTGTGAGAGGGTTCTAAAGAGGAGGAGAGGTAAAGAAATAATAAAAAATGTAAAAAATAAATAAATATTTTATTGAATAAACGTGTAAAATAAATAAATTGATGTGGGTATTTTGTAAAAATAGACGCGTAAAATAGAAAAAATATATTTTTTCTTTTAAAATAGATAAAAAAATTTGTAAGAACATATGTGGTTGCTCTTACCTATCCAAAATAACACATTTTCGAATTCTAAAGAAAATCATAAAATAAATCCTTTTTTTCCCTGACAACACAATTAAACGAATGAAAACAGGCAAGGAACTGTCTCATCATCCCCTGGGAGGACAACACAGGAGCAATAAAGAGGATGGTATTTAGGGTGGGGAATGGGGATGGGGACGGTTCCCCCATCTTTAATAACAGAGAAACTGTTTGACCAATGCATGGCGTTACACATGTCCTTACAACATTGGCTACATACATTCCAAGAACAGAAGATGACAAAAGGGGACATATCCCTAACAACAGTGGCTACGCATTTAACCCAAAAAAAAAAAAAAAAAACAACAACACATTTACTCCCATAAAAATAAAAAATAAAAAAAAAACACACACACACATTATTACATATGAGTAGTGTCTTTCGCACAAATTACGCTGAACTGAAATTGTGTTTTAAAGTCTAAGATTTCGGTTCAAAAGATAATTTGTGCGTACTGTGTTTGCAATAATGTATGTACTAACAATTAGCCGGTTTATATGTGTGTGTTTAAATATCAACAAAAAATTAAAATTATTTTACTATTCGGTTTATTTTTGTTATTATTTATGGGTCTTACTGCACTATTTGGTACTATATATAGACATCGCTATACTATTTTAATTAATTTTTACCTTTATTTACAGTACTTTCAACAATAAATTTTCAGTTTCACCAAAATAAGCAGTATCTAAAAAACCCATAATTTAAGAAGAAAACATGACAAAAGGCATGTCTTGGTGCTCTCCCCTACAGCTACAAGCTATGCCTTCAGGGCAATTTCTACTCAATATAGAAACGCATAGCTCTAATGTCTTAAGAATGTTCATGCAAATCTTGGCAAAGAATATTAGTAATTGCCATAATCTTTTTTCATTAAATATATCAAAACAAAACTAAATGATGTTAATTCTAGGTAATTGCCATAATTCTAGTTTGCTCATTTTCTAATCTCAATTTCATTAAAAGCAATCATATTTTGAGTTACATTTACAAGAACCAAAAATAATATTGATAATGGCAAACTGTGTCAGCATCACCACATTAAGAATAATTGGATTTCTCATTTGAGACAATGTTAAAAACTAATAGAGTTGCATCAAACATTCATATCACGTGACAAACATATTGATAACGAGATTCCCGCCAAACATCTCAAGCTTGATGCAAAATACCAATCTATTTTGCTCTTTTTTCGATCTCTATTTCATTAAAAAGCAGTTATATTTTGAATTGCATTACTGTAACTATATCTAACTATAATCTGCAAGCCAAGTATTGCACATAATATGCATATTGGAAATCTTTAAGAAATAAAGCTTGTAAAGTTGTAGTCCATTCTATTCACTCCACATCTTACTAGCTCCACCATATCCTTATTCTACAATGCATACTCTTTTATAGTTAATGCAGTAGTATCTTTGACATAAAAAAATTAAAAAACTTCTCCATTGAAACCACGTTTATCAACATTCCTCAACATAATTTCCATTTCCTTGCTTTCAACTCATCCCAAGCTTCATCAATGATAATGCAAGATTTTTGTGACCATAGTTTCTTCACAGATCATACCCACACTACAATTGCAAGATATGCAAAGTCTTCTTTTAAAATATGTGTGATGTGAAGAAATTAGGTATGATCTGGGGAGAAATTTGCATATCCATTGTTGGTGGAGAGACTACAGAATGTGACACATAACCAGTCAACCAAATGTTAGATTCATTAATCATACTGCACAGTAAAACCCAAAGCTCCTCGAAAAGCATTTCATTATTTATACTACTATAAGGCCACCAAATTACAACTTCTACAATTCTATGCATTTCAGTTGCATATAAACAACCAGAGAGGGTGAGAGGTAACTTTTGATGGTCAAAGAGGGGGATGAAAAGAGATTATAAAAGAGAGAGAATTTTCAGCCTGACTGAAAAACTAGAAAGAGAATGGGAACACGGGAACAACCCCAAATTGATATGCCATCAGGAGAGAAGTGAAGGCCACCTCATTCTTTTTCAGAGAGGCCAATTCTTTCTCTTTTAGGGGGGTTGGGGGGAAGAGGAGGGGACCTCCCACATTACATTGCCCTGGACCACAGTACTAGTTCTGAATCCTATGAATCAATCTGCCTGATTATTGAGCATAAAAGTTATAAGCTCTACCCAATTCAATTAGAAAAAGCTGTGCTAATAATACAGGTGATATTTACCCTCTAATGATCCGAGAAATTACATTATACATCACGATTACAACCCCACTGCAGCAATCTATCTTTAGTTAAGAATTGATTTTTTATTGTAAGTCAATCAATGAAACTATTAGGCATGGCTTTGTAGTACTACACCAGCTTCAACCAAGCATTGATAGGCATGGCTCCTATGGCATTCTAGCATGCAAAGGCTTCTTATAAGACTGCAATAAGAGGGAAGAACAAACCACACTAATGGATGAAGCAGCCATGCAAGCACCTGCAAGCCAAGGTGGTAAGCGAATTCCAGTGAAGGGGAACAAAATTCCAGCAGCGATTGGCATGCCAAGGATGTTGTAGCCAAGGGCCCAAACGTAGTTAAGCCGAATTCGGGACATAGTCTTTCTAGAGAGATCAATGGCTGTAACCACATCTTCCAAGTTACTCTTGATAAGAACTATATCGGCTGCTTCTATAGCTACATCAGTTCCAGCACCAATTGCCATGCCAACATCTGCTGCAGCTAAAGCCGGTGAGTCATTTATTCCATCTCCAACCATTGCCACAGCCATTCCTTTCATCTGCATCCAACATCAGTTGAACAAGTCAAATAAGACCAAAATTAAAATAGGACGTGAGTAAATAGATTAATGAGATCACAGTTCAATAGCAATCAGATCACATCCAATTCATCACCATTCAATCAGTTCAAAAAAAAAAAAATGTATTAAAAGTCTATGAACCACTTGGACTCCAGAAGAACTAACTTTGGTTGGTAGTCCACTAATCTGAAAATCGGTCCCAAATATTATAATTCTTTTGATTTGTAATACTTTTAAAACCTGTGTACAAATTTTGTAATTTTAAACTGATAAATTTGCTGGAACCTATTAATAAGTTATCGAACTGTGATTTAGAAGATGGGGGCTCCAAGCACGAGCAATAGAAGTAAGGCGTTTAAATTTTGCATGCCCCACTAAGTGTCATCAAGATCTTTTTCTAAATGGTTCTCAAAAAAAAAAAAGATCTTTTTCTAAATGAACAATAAATGCTACCACAATTATCAAAATAAAATTTAAACATAATTATCATCAAAGTTAATGATATATGGATCCAAAACTTATTGGTTTGTATGGCTACAGAACTATTGCCGATGAATATAAAGCTTGGGAAGGCTGCACAAAGCTACATCTGTAGAGCAGCTAGTCATATTTATCTAAAGCTGAGTAAGATAATGCGCAAGTGAGAAAAACAAAACAGAGCAGGCTCACAAAATGCTGAAAACAAAACTGATGGAGTTCAAATATTATGCAAAATGCAATGAATCACATCAATTATCATGGAAAGCTTAAAAGCCACATCTAGAAATTTGTAATAATTTTTAATTCCAGTTAGTTGTATTAGCAAAGATCTCTAACTGGAAAGCACCCCCTCCACCAATAAAAAAGGGGATAGAGAGTAAGATCATAGGTTCAAGGCTATTGAATGCCTGTGTAATTTCCCAATCCACCAGAAAATTCCTCTCTATAACCTTCCACTAACCAGCTCAAATGATACTAATATGCAAAAAGAAATGGAAAGATGCCTTTTTGGTACCCTGGAGGTCAGATTTCCACTCAAACCAAGTAACCAAACTATTAGAATTTGATTATTGGTGTGTTTCCTCTCTCTCTCTCTCTCCCTCTCTCTCTCTCTCTCTCTCTCTCTCTCTATATATATATATATATATATTGAAATAATACTTGTACACAATCCAAAATGGTGAAAATAACATGATGAGGTAACAGGACTCTTTGTTCAAAGATTATAAAGGTCCAATTGCACGCATGGCATGCTGAGGAATTAAAAACTTAATATATTTTTCTTTCAGGAGCAGCTGTCTTTTTTTTTTTCTTTTTTTTTTTGTTGATGAATTGATGAATCTTTTTTCCCTAATTTCAATAGTTATTCAGCCATCATAATCATTTCCCAATTATACTGTCACCTTACCAATTACTCATTGACAACTACCTTTCAAAAGAGATTTATATACCATACTGCACTGTGTCAACATGGTAAATTGACCAAATTAGCTTACCTGCAATTCTTTGATCTTGTCAGCTTTTCCCAGTGGATCAGTCTCAGCAAACACCTTGTCAATGCCAACCTCATTAGCAATGGCAGTTGCAGTAGCCAAGTTATCACCGGTCACCATGACACTTGAGATGCTCATTGAGCGGAGGTAAGAGATGACAAGCTTAGCCTCTGGCTTCACTGGATCAGTTACAGCAAAAGCTCCAGCAACCTTCCCATCAATGGCCACTAACACGCATGTTCGAGCGAGTTGCTCATTTTTTGAAATATAATCATCAACCTCAGGACCAATTGGGACTTTACAAGCTCGCATCAGCCTCTTGTTCCCTACCAAAACTGTTGCATCACCGACTTTGCCACTAACACCCGCTCCTGTGTGCACCTCAAATTCCTTCACCTCTGTGAAATGCTTTGCGTGGGACCCAATCTTTTGACGGTATCTCTTAGCATGTTCCACCACAGCTTTTGCCATAGGATGCTCACTGTTTACCTAACAAATGTGGAAAATAAGTTCAAGAAATCATTCTATTTCTATGTCTAATTTACTTATCAAATAGAAATCAGGCCAAGTTCTACGCATACAATACAGACCTTGCTGTTGTACTACAAAAGATCTTTCAAAAAATGCATATGACAATCTGAATTTCATATCAAAATTTAGCCACCAACCTCTGCAGCGGTAGCCAAATCACAAAACTCCTCCATGGAGTAACCGGAAAAGGGCACTGCACTGACTACTTCTGGTTTTCCAACTGTCAGTGTCCCTGTTTTATCAAAAACAACTGTTTTCACCTGCATTATCAACCAAGGAAACACAAATGGCAGGTTAAAAAATTCTTTTTTTTTTAAAGTGTTAAAAAATCCTTTCTACTCCAAAGCAAAAAGTGACATAAATTGAAATTCAACTTGCAAGACTATGGCTCAAATTGTAATAAAGTTTAAAATAAATAAATAAATAAAATTTTAAAAAAGAACAGAAGGAAATGACCATTTGCCAAAGGAGGGGGAGGTTAAAAATATCACTAGATGAAGGATAAAATTTGTCAAACAGTTGAATATCAATAGGCTATGTTAGTGGAACATTTGGTGATATGATAACCAGACAAACTCTAGGCAAGCAACCTCCATTAATATAAATGAGCGAGAAACAGCTCCCAGCCTTGGGAGATTTACAGAATTTGGCATTGAGCACTGATCCCGTGATGCAAATCTGATGGTACTCTGAATTTTCAGGTATGATTTGTCAAACATAGCTTTTAATACTAAAAATTGGAACGGCATACTTTGTGGATAGCCAGGCTAGCAGGAACAAGAATATGTTAAGGGATTTCACACATTAGCAAAAACAACCTGTAAAATAAAACCAATACTGTTAAACAGATTTGGTTGTCCACTAGACAAAAGTGGATTTACCTTATGAGCCTTTTCAAGTGCATTTCCTCCCTTGATAAGCACACCTTGTGAAGCACCCTTCCCTGTGGCAACCATGACCGCTGTAGGGGTTGCTAGTCCCAAAGCACACGGGCAGGCAACCACTAGCACTGAAATACCAAACTGCAGGGCGAGCTCAAATTTATTAGTTGCTTCTGGTATCCAATATTCAGGATAAACACCAGCTTGTCCGGTGATAAACCATCCCAGCCATGTTAAAAATGCTGCAGCAACGACCTGATATGGGGTGAAAAAAAGAAATTACTTTTCCAATGAACAGTAGTCAATTTACAGGAAACCAAGGGAACCAGTGTCTCCAGAAGGTTTCAAAAGCAAATCAAGCAGTGAAATTAGTCAATTTACCAAGCTGTGTGTGTATCCAATTTCTATGTCTTATGGAAAACTGGTTCACTTTCCATAATATGCATCCATAAACTCAGTCTTCTAGAGAGAAGTAGACTTGAAGAGTCGCTTATAGAATGCCTACTAAGTGAAGACTTTCCANTTATTATTATTTTCATCAAATCTAGAATTGTGAAATAGTGCTCCTAATACTTAGACACAATTTGTTATCAGTTATCACTAAATTCAAAATTTCAAATAGCATTCTACAATGCATTGAATGAAGAGGCTCATTCTAATTCTTATTGTTATTTATTAAATTTGCAATGTCAATATAGTTTTATAACATGTATTATCCCCACTTAATAAATTGTACTTTTGGAGTGGTTTGATTATATCATAATTTTGTTTATAAACTTAAATTTGCATATCAACTTACATATGTATGAGTCTTTCAGTCACTAGGAATGTGGGGTCTCCTACTTCGCCTAGGCTGTAGAAGTTTTGTCCCTTCTTTGAATGAGAGTTTGTTTCTATGCTTTTGTTCTCAAGGAGTATCAAGTATAATCCACAAGCTAGTTGTAATCTGTTCTTTGTTTGTGTGGGGGGGGGGGGGGGGGGGGGGGGGGGAGGAGTAAAGACATGAAAACTGTGACTTTCAACAGAAAAACTCTTTAAAATAGCATATTACATATCAGAAATCCAAGGGAGAAAAACTCACTGTAGGAACAAAAAACCTCGATATCTTGTCTGCTAGTTTCTGAACAGGAGCTCTGGCAAGCTGTGCTGCTTCAACAAGTTGAACAATTTGGGAAAGTGTAGTCTCTGACCCAACATGAGTGGCCTTAACCAGTAAGCATCCATTCTCATTCATAGTGCCACCAATAACCTGGTCAAGGCATTAGTACAATTTAGAATACATTCAAATGTTACTCATCAACAAAGAAGAAGACACAGTACCTTGTCACCAGGTCCTTTAGCTATGGGTATTGCCTCTCCTGTAATCATGCTTTCATTAACATGGCTCTGCCCATCAATAACAATGCCATCAACAGGAACTTTTGCACCTGGAACAATCTTAATTATGTCATTTTTTTGTAATAACTGAGTGCTAATTTCTTCCTCAGAGACAACATTTCCATCATTGTCCAATGTCAACAGATGAGCTGTATCAGGAGCAAGGTCAGTCAACTTTGATAAAGCATCTGATGTCTTTCCTTTAGCCAGAACTTCCAGATATTTCCCTAAGAGAATGAAGGATATCAACATGGCACTTGTTTCAAAGAAATCCTGCCCCTCAAATTTGTCTGAAGTCAATGCTTTTAACACTATATACATGGAGTAAAAATATGCGGCATTGGTGCCTAGAGCAACTAGAACATCCATGTTAGCTGATTTTCGTCTCAAAGCATAATATGATCCCACATAAAACCTGACAAGGATAACCAAAGCCAAACAATTATTGGGCTCAGAAAGGTATTTGCTTATTAATAATTCTTAGAAACAGATATACTCAAGTTGAGGCTATATTATTAGTAAAAACTACTAGTTGTGTACCTTCGACCAATGATGAACTGCACAGGTGTACAAAGAATCCACCTTAGAAGTATCCCAATGGTGAGCATGTTGTGAATCTTATAATCCAACCAGTTCCCGTAAGAAGGAAGCATCGGGAGTAACATGGAGAAGACAAATACTGGAACTGAAAATATGCAGCTCAAGAAAAACTGGTCCCTATAAATCCGAATTTCCTGCTGCTGCTCAGCTTCTCTTCGAATTGGAGCAACAAACAAGCTTGCATTATATGATTTGGAGCCATTTCCAGCTTCTTTAATGCAATTAATAAGAGACCTTGGACCAGTGAGGTCTGGGTCATAGGCAACAGTAATCTTATTTTCTTCCAAGTTCATTTCAACATGAGTCACACCTACAACTGACTCAAGCGAGGAACGAATAATGGTCAAATCTTCTGGAGAATTAACTCCTTCAACTGTCAAATGCACTTTGTTTGCATCATTTTCCGAGCTAATGAGTTCAGCTCCAAACCCTGCATCTTCAATTGCTTCAATGATGCAATCAGTATCAGTGAGGTTAGGATCAAAGTGGACCTTTGCTTCTTCAAGGGCCAGACCAACCACTGCTGTTTTCACTCCATCAATCATTTGAAGGGCACGTTCAATAGACTCAGAGCAGCTAGTGCATGCCATTCCTTTAATCCTAAGTCTGCATACTGATATGTCTTGCTCTGGAAACTCATCAACTGGAAAACCTGCTTCTTCTATGGCTTCCTTGATTTTTTTTACCTAAATAAAAATCACATTATTAATTTTTCCAGCCTCTAAGAATAAATATAGGAGTTACAAATTAGGATTTAAGCAACCAGAAATGGACCAGAAGAAAATCATTCCTTGTGTGAAATAAATATAAATTCTGCATCATCCTGAAAATTGCAAGTAAATTCACTTTAGCAAAGAACCAGTTTCTTTCAGAAAAAATTAAAATCTTGGGGAGGGTCACCTTTTGTTTAACATTTTCTTGGATGGCAATTTGTAGGCATGCACATACACACACATACAATCACAGAGAGGCAAAATCAAGGTCACATATCTCCACACGCACACAGTGATGTATATTTCACGCTGTTACATTTTAAGATTTCAAGTATCCTCTTCTTTTCCTCCGGTCTCCTTAGCATCCAAATGGTTTAAAAACAGATTTATGTTTTGGTAGAAGAAAAGAGGAATGAAATCTGAACTTGGTATCTCAAATTCCCTTAAAATAATAAGTTAAGCATCAAAATCAAGTTCATATATTCATACACTATTCTCTACATCAGAATGATCAAGAAATCATTAAATAGAGAAAAAAAAAAAAAAAAAAAACCTTGAAAATTTAACTACAGCTGTCAAAAATCACAAATATATGGAAGGAGTGGTGCACATGTAGCAAGGCTGTGAAACTCAATTAGATTTAAAATCATTATGAGATGATAAACACTTAACAGAGCTTTGGAACATAAATTCTTCAGTAAGTTCACAAAGATCACTTACCTTGATGAGCTCTGGAATATAATTGATGGCAGCAAGGCCTTGAAGTGGTGAAACAACAGCGTTCTCAATCCCATCAAGCTTTTGCAGCAAAGATTCTACAGTTGTTGAACATGATGCACACTTGATTTCCCCTATTTTAAACTTAACCTGTCCTAATTTTCCTTTCTTTGTTGTTAGTTGGTTGAGGGATATCAACCACAAAATCATCCGAAGACTTCAATAGTGGCACATTAAGATCATCCTTCCCGTTAACCTCCATAATTCTCGACTCAAGTCACTCAATCCTAAACAACAAATGAAAAAGAATAATTACTCAATATACAATACCAAGTACTACACTGTCCCAACACACAAGGTCATGATCATCAAATTGCAGGATATTAGACAACAACATTGATCCACAAACATTCCAAATAACTCCCAAAGCCTAAAAAATTCATTTTTTCCTAATAAAGAAAAATGGATCCCATTAATTTACACATTGATATTCTTCTCAGCTCACAACAAATAAATAAATAAACGCGCATAGTTGACTAATTCAACAAGCAAATCAAAGTCCCAGTGCTTGTTCCTGAGAAATTTTATCCCAAGGCATTTTAGAGAATTCTAATTTTGTTTAAATTGAGGAATAGAAACAGTATACGTAGAAATACACTGTTTTACAATGGAAATCATTTTTAGAAAATTGCGATTGCAGTCAAGTTTTGAAATTTTTAAATAAAAAAAAAAAAAAAAAAAAATCTTGATAGAGATAAAATATACTAATTAATTTAAAGTTCTTCTTTGGCCCAATTATCGATTATGTGATTTACCTTTTATGAATCGGTATTAATTCAATGATTGACTAGAGTTACAATTTCACCAAATTCATCAGCTCAAATCACAAAACACAATATCAAACATAATCAATCAAAAAAAAAAAAAACTTATGACCTAATAATCTCTCAAACCACAAACAGTAATAACAATATTAAAAAATAACAACTAAAATCAAATCAAAGTCCCACAATAATTCTAAAAATTGATTACAGTTGCAGTTTCACAAAATTCACCAGCTCAACCATAAAAAAAAAATTTATTAAAAAAAAAAAAAAACTCAAGTAAACACTAAAAACAAAAAATTCAAACCTTATAATAAGCTCTCAAACCACAAACAACTTTAAAAATAAAATCAAAAAATTAAAATCAAAATCAAAGCTTTGATTTTATCAAAGATTAACCAAGCAACCCCAAAAAATTAATTAAATCAGAAATTTGAGATAATAAGACAGAGTCAATGCCTATTGGATTAAGTCGCTTTCAGTGATTATGATTACGATGTTAACGATGATGACTAGGGTTTTTGAGAATTAGGGTTTTCGGTGAAAATATATGTGTAAGAGCTAAGAAAAGAGGGATTAGGGTTTGAGAGAAAAATACCAGAAGCAGAGGGATGGTTTGAGTGGTAAAGTCGGCGAGAGAGAGTTCTGCGTTTGTGGATCTTTTTTTTTTTTTTTTTTGGGGGGTTTTTGGAGGGCTTTGTCTTTATATACTCCTCTCTTTCTCTCTCTGCTTTTTAAATATTTGAAAATCTTAACGGCTTACCGCTTATGTTACATTCCCGGTACATAATTGTAACCACTGGCAACTCACAGATTTTTTTTTGTATTTAGGGTAATGATAAATAATTATAAGAGCACGTAAGAGATTTCTAAAAATGTTGTTTAAATTTTATAAAAGAGAGGTGCTACATCAACAATATTTTCATAAAAAATCATAAGTGGTTAGTTGTTATTAGTTCAAATTTGAACTTAACACAAAAATTACTTTTTTACCCCAATAATAATAACCAGTAACAACTTGTCATTTAAGATTTGTTATAAAAATATTATAGACATATCATTTCTCTTTATAAAAAACACGTGCGGGTGAAAAAATGTAAAAATACGTACGGGGCCTAAATTATTTTAGAAAAGTTTTGACATTATTTTCACAGGAAATATAAAAAGTTGTCAAAACATCAAATTATTATTGGTTTTAATTTGGGTTCACCACTAGCTTCATTTTTTTTTATTTTACTACTTAATATTTGTTGTGAAAATATTAAGGACGTTCATTACTTATTCGGTAATGTGTGCTACATATATGAATTGCTGATGTTGAAATTATTGAAATGGTTGATTGTGAGAGGTAAGGAAAAATAGTAAGTCCATAAAAGTGTTAGTTGTGTTCATCATTTATGGTAAACTATATTCAATAATTGTAAAATTTATTATGGGAAAAGTTGTGTCCACTGTCCTATTGTTTATGGGCAATGGATGATCTATGTGATAATTGACCAAATCATTGCATGAGCTTTTGGGCAACCTCTTTTGGTTAAAATGGTCTTTAGGTCTTGTTAGGTTAGATCTTGTGTCACTTTGGGAATCCCCAAACTTTTTTTCTATAAGAGAATCCCCAACTTTTAAAAAGCATAAGTTATGGGTTTCGCTTGCTTTGTTGGTGGTAAGGATCTCAACGAAACACAATTATCCCCATTTCATTGCCAATATATATTACCGTATCATTTTAAATTTAAAATAATGTGACAATCTCTAGTTCTATATTTTTTCTTTAAAAAAAAGAAGAAGAAGATTCTATACTTCTTTTTATTGTAACATTAATATTAATCATGTAATTAATCGATTTAAAATTGAGAGGATCTTTTTCCAATAAGAAAATGGTGGGATAGAACCGAATTATGGATACCTTCTCAAAATGGGACAGATACTTTGTCATCCCTGACGAGGTACCATAAGTACTTATATTATAATAAAAAGGATGGGAGAGAATGAGGAGAGGTGATGATGTTTTTATTGAGAGAAACAAAAAACTATTTTGGAATGGTAATAAATTATACATTAAAAAATATTAAATTTTATGAAAAATGTTTTATAAATTGTTTTGCAAAATTTTTTACAAATTATTGATGTGGTGAGTAGTTATTGATAAATAAATTAAAAAATGATATCAATGGTGAGCCCAAAAATAGCAACCAATAAAAATGTCACAACAATAATTTATAAAATGTGTAAATGCACTTTTAGTCCCTACATTTTGACTTTTTTTCATTTTAGTCCATATATTTTATTTTTACCACTTTTAGTCCCTAAACCAATCAACGCTCTTCATTTAAGTCCTTGAAACAATACTCTGTCACCAAATTAATAGGAAAACTGACGGATTAATAAAATATTATTAAAAAAATTATTTAACATTTTTTAAATGTCAAAATTAAAAAAAAAAAAATTACTCAATTTTAATTAAAAAAAAACAAAAAAATTATTTTCTTTCAAACAAAAATTTTACTTTCTTTTAATTAAAATGAATTTTTTTATATTCCAATCTTTTTTTTCTTTTTTTCTTTTTTTTTGTTTCAGAAGAACATTTAACAAACAAAACCTTTTCTCTCTCTATTCTCAAACTTTCTTTCTCCTCACCCTCCATGGATGGAAAGTCTCTCTAATCTCAAAATATCATCTTCACTGCTCCTCCAAACTCCGATCTGATTCAAACTCTGACTGACCTAAACTCTCTCTAATCTCGTTCAAGACGCAGTGATGAGGTCGCCGCCATACTCGTTTAAGACTCAATGATGAGGTCGCCGTTGCTGTTGAAGAAAGAAACCCCAGAAGGTCCGCTGTTGCCATTGCCATCGACCCATCGAACCCATCAAGAAGGTCCGCTAATTAGGTGTACAAAAACTCCAGAAAGAAAACCCATAGTTTATTTATGTGTAGTTATGGTTCCGTTGTACAAAACCCAATCACCGATTCGGTATTGAAGCCCGATATTGACTAGCAACGAGCAGATCAAGAGGCTAATCTTCGAGGTTTTGATCATGAAGGTCATGGGGTCTTGATGCCGTGAAAACAATGGGAAAAATTTGGAGGCTTGCATGTGGGTGTTGTGAACATGGATCGGTGGTTGGGTCTGCTGATGATTTTGGCTTTTGTTGTGATCTAGGTTTCGTTTGTGTTTGATCTCTATTTGTGATATGGGTCTGTGTTTGTGTTTGGTCTTTGTTTCTTTTTTCTTTTTCTTTTTTCGTTTGTGTTGTTGTGATCTAGGTTTTAGTTTTTGGTTGCTAGATTTGTGTTCTTAGTTGCTGGGTTTGATCTGGGAAGAACACAAAGAACAAGTTGTAATGTTCTTATGAAAAATAATAATGATAAGTAATAATGTTCTTTTGCTGGGTTTCTATTCTTTGGCTTGGGTTTGATTCGGTGGTGATCTTCTAAAAAAAAAATTTGGAATAAAAAAAAAATCATTTTAATTAAAAGAAAGTAAAATTTTTGTGTGAAAGAAAATAATTTTTTTTTTTTTTTAATTTTTATTTTTTTAATTAAAATTGAGTAATTATTTTTTTTTAATTTTGGCATTTAAAAAATGTTAAATAAATTTTTTAATAATATTTTATTAATCCGTCATTTTTTCCGTTAGTTTGGTAACATAATAGTGCTTCAAGGACTTAAATGAAGGGCATTAATTGGTTTAGAGACTAAAAGTGGTAAAAATAAAATATAAACACTAAAATGAAAAAAAGTTAAAATATAGGGACTAAAAGTGCATTTACACTTTTATAAAAATATTGTAAAATAGTTTATAGTTGTAGTTGTTCTCAAATTTTATATATGTTATTAAATATGTTGTATTCTTTAAAGCTGCATCACACTTATTGACATTTTATTTTTTTAAAATAATTGAGATATTTATAACTTTTGGAGAAGATATACCACCTATTGTAAGAGAGGAAAAGCATATACCTTTCCCATAACTTTTGTAGCTTAGCAGAGAATGGGTAAAGTTTCTGACTTTTTCCACCTTTGAATCCTTGGAGTCTTGCACATGGAAGGACATGGTCCATATGAAAAGCATAGGCAAAGTGGAGAGACAGAAGTCCCAGTATTTTCACTTTTTTTTTTTTTTTGAGAGAGTATTTTCACTTTCAATTGCAGCTGTTAAACTCTAAAAATAAAAATAATCCTATTTTCTTTCTTTGTCAATTGTCTTACAATCCCATGTGAACCAAACTACTTAAAAATATGAAGAAAAAAAAAGGCACAAATTGTTGCGGAAATGTGAAATGGGCACTTGTAATATTTGTGTTGTTTTTATTACATGAAAACTTCTATCTTTTGCTTCAAAACAAAAATCGAACCAAAAATAAATAAAAACAACACAAATATTCGTTTCAATTTGGTTGCATTTTGTAATTCATATTTCCTTTTTCTTTGTCAGAAGACTCAGAACGAAATAATTATTTATTTATTTTCAAGCACGAAACCAAATAACTAAACTCACTATATATTAGAGGGGGAAAATGATATTATAAAAAATAAGTTATTATATTTATTTTCTGATTTTCTCTTGTTTTCTTTTTAAATGATATATATATATATATATATAATTATATAATATATATATATATATAAAGAGCTTAATACTCAATTAAATTAATAAAGTTATTTTTTATATAATAAAAAAATTAGGGTTTCTATAATAAATACTACTTAAATTTCATTAATAGTAGTTTAAAATTTAAATGTTTCAATCTTAGGTAAACCCCGACTTAATTTGACTCGTTTGATTGGACTCATAGTATAATATATAATAGGCAAGTTTGAGATGGGCTTGGGTTTTTCAAATATAAATAGGGATGAGTTTGGGATATAATTTCTAAAATTTAGTGAGGCTTGGTATGTCAATATGTTTCTGTCCCTAACAGCTAGTCACAACCTGACAGCATTTTAAAGTGTTTGTCTCAATATTAGTCACTTTTTAAAGGTATATTTTCATTGGTAACTCTTCATACCAATTATAAAAATAATCATTATGTGCCTTCATCAGGCCTCTTTTGTTCCTTAGATAATTGACTTTTCAACATTATTCTTAGATAATTGCCATGTTAAATTTTTTTTTAGAGAGAGTTTCAACCTATAACATACAAAAATATCAATCAGTTTTTAGTGTAAGTCGGGATTGAACTCTAAATCTCTTATTCAACCATTAAATACTTTACCAGTTGAACTAACTAGAACCTACGTTGCCATATTAAATTTAAATGAATATCTAAAATTTATTTTTAAATGAAACTTTGACACACACACACACACACACATATATATATATAGAAAGTTTAAAAAGAAAAAGAAGGCCCTTTCTGTCAAATAATGGCCATGGCAAGTAAGCTTTTTCACTATCTTTTTCTTTGGGCACATTTGTACTCTTATGAACACCTAATCATAACATAAATTGTCAATCTCTGATCATTAATCAGGACCAATATAGAAGTGGCATCCATAATTAATCAGATGACTCTTTAAGCACACAATAAAGTCTTTTCAATTCCCATCCTTTCAATGATTTCAGACAAGACCACTGAAAAATGTGGTCCTAGTTGTTTTTTTCTTATAAACCAGGCGTGCTTAATTAGTACCACCACTATACCACTTTTCCGCTCGAGGTTTATCTGTCTAGCACTTGCCCAACACAATGTGTCATATAAAAGGTGGTATGACTTTGGCATCTCAAAGGTGTACGTGGGGTTCCTATCCTTGCATCTTATAATGTATGCAATCTCTAGGAGATTCGTGAGCATTTAGTTGAATTTGATTTTGATCACTTTACAAAGTACTAACTTAAATCTCAACTCGTTAGAAAGAAAAAGTATACAGTGTTTCGGCTATATAAAGCTAGACACCCACATTTGTAAACTTGATCGAACTCAACTCATTAGAAAGAAAAAGTATATAGTGTTTCGATGTGTACGTAGCTAGACACCCACATACACATCCGAAAAACCATATACTTTCTAGCTAAAGCAAACTCCAATTTGGCTTCCACATGCTTAAGAAGCCATGCTTATTGCACTTTGCTTTTCAAGTCTACTAGTATTAACTATTAAAATGTCATTTATTCAAATTATGAACATAAATAAAATGCATGGATTAATGCATGTAGCTTAATAGGTGGGATAATGACTTGTTTGTGTAATATTAATCTTACAATCAATGATTCTAATTAATTTGTGTAGGTTTTAGTTACATAATGATGGCAGAAAAATATGATTCCATCTCAAAGATGGTGATGATGCAAACGTGGACCATTTCCTCTAGAGGGCATTCGAATTCTTAAAGTTCTCTGAATCAATAGTGAAAACTGAAAAAGCACATGGGTGAGATTCCAAGGGCCCGTTTTGGTTTCATGGGCAAAAAAGATCCCTTTGTAGGTTTTAGTTACATAATGATGGCAGAAAAATATGATTCCATCTCAAAGATGGTGATGATGCAAACGTGGACCATTTCCTCTAGAGGGCATTCGAATTCTTAAAGTTCTCTGAATCAATAGTGAAAACTGAAAAAGCACATGGGTGAGATTCCAAGGGCCCGTTTTGGTTTCATGGGCAAAAAAGATCCCTTATCTATTTGTTTGGGATTTTTTTTTTCTTTTTTTCTTTTCATTGTCTGTTTGGGTTTAACGATCTTAAGCATTTGAAACAATACTATCAAATAGCCACATAGACTCTCACTCTTCTCCGATGTATAGAATAAGGTACACTACCATCACTTCTAGATTATATTGTCCCATAATTCCTTTATCATTTCCATTCAGCATGTAGAGTTTGCTTTCAACATCCCAAGAATGGGTCATGGGGGCAGCTCTATGCTGGCTTTGTGCAGCAGCTTCAGCCTCTGCTCTATTGCTACATATCCACATTTTTTTTTTAATGCGTGCGTTTGCTACTGGATAAGGACAATATATAATATTTTGTTTAAAATTTTTAGAAGAGTGAGTTGTTTATTTTGGGTAAAATTAATTGATTGAGTTTAATTTTTTAGCTTTACTATCAAGAGATTTTGTTGTTGCACTAATTTTTTGGGTTTGTATATTTTGTTTTACATTTTAGATTTATAATTTATTTATGGTCTTTAAAATGAGGAAAATGTTAAAACTTTAAACTTTTTACAAATCGTTGATGTGGTGAGTGGTTATTGGTAAGTAAATTAATAGTGTAAGTGGTAGGTCTAGATGCAAACCAATAAAAATTTGTCATCTCAACAGTTTGTAAAAATGTTGTAAAAATAATCAATTTTCGTTGAGTTGATCCCTAAGGTGGATAACTCGGAGGTCTTTGAGGAGTTTAAACCTATTTCATTCTTCTGGCTCACTAGCTGGTCAATAACTTTCATAGAGACAAAGGAATTCCTAAGTTTTGTGCCAAATTAGATATTTGCAAGGCGTACATACGACTCTGTTCCTTGGGATGCTATCTTCAATATACTAATATTTAAAAAAAAAAAAATTGGGGGGCCATTCAAACTATGCCTCCGTCCCTAGTTATGGGTGAGCTTGCCTCAAACAATGTAAAGATTAGGTCAATGTCCAATTACATTGGATTCGTCCGAATGATGTCATGTATCATCATCTGGATGAGTCAAGTGGATGAGTCAAGTGCAACTAGACATTGACCCAATCCGAGTTGGTAAATGTTATTGTAAAGCTGTCACTCATTTATTTCATAGGCCTGGTCACCTTCATTCCCATCTTTTAGGTTAAAAGCCTCCTTTATATTGCTTTTTCATTTTTTGTCCCCACTGCATTTGTGTTTTTTGTCCAGTTCCACACTAAAAATATTAATGTCAAAATTTTAACTCCCTTGGGCATCTAGTCTTGCAATTATTCACTGCAAAGCTTACTAGTTTTGTTGTCAATCATATGGCACACCCGGTCCCATAATATTCATGTCTTCAATAAAGCAGTTTGGTGAATTGCAGTGGTTTTACGTGTTTAAATTTTCTTGATCAATTTTTAAGATAACAAAACAAGGAATCAATTTGTTATGGATGGGATTTACTTGAAACGACGTATCATATATAATCAAATAAGCATGTGAAATAAATTTTGCAACAAAATGAAACGAGTGTCATTTATCACTTCTTCACTAGTGTTATCCTCATTATACCATGCAGTCTATGATGATGTTGAATTAATCATGATGGATTGAGAAAGTAATTGAATGATAATCGTGGATGAATGAAGAGATGGTTATAGATACTAAAAAAAAAAAAAAAAAAAAAAAGCAAAAAAGAAGGATATAGATGTAACAATATTTATAGGGCCAAAATTGGGTTTTACCCGTTTCAACCAAACTTTCTAGCAAAATGCCCCTTATTTGAAACTATTTAGGAAAATGCCCCTGTTTTGAAACTCGATTTTCTAAAAATCGAGTTTTAAATGTAAAACTCGATTTTTAGACAATTGAGTTATAGCGATCGAGTTTCAAATGTAAAACTCGATTTTTAGACAATTGAGTTATAGCGAAATGAGACTTATAAAAATAAAAAATAAAATAAAAAAATTTCTAGAACTCGAGTTCATGGAGCTCGAGTTCCACTTGAATATTTTCAAGGAACTCGAGTTCCACAATTTTTTTTTTTTTTTTAAATTTCAGTTCGCTATAACTCAATTGTCCAAAAATTGAGTTTCAATTAAATAGGGGCATTTCTCTAAATAATTCCAGATATGTGACATTTTGCTCAAAAGGTTTTGGTGAAAGGGGCAAATGCCCATTTTGGCCCATTTATAGTCATATTTCTTTAGTGTATACTAGTCTTGTTAATAAGTATTGTAGCTAAATAGAATTTTGGTTAATTGATGGTGTGGGGGCCAGATAGCCAAAAGGTACTGTTAAAACTGTATATATTGGGCCTATGGCCTAGTCGAGGATATTTACTTATCCGAGGATGGTCAAACAATGTTATGATGGAAATGGTAGAAGAGGAAGAGATAAGGGTTGTACATGATAGTCCAAAAGATGTCCGAAGAGAGAAGTCATATCGAAAGTGTGGATCCGAGATCAGTAGGGATGTCCTATCGTCCTAAACATCCTATCAGGTTGCATCACGGTTAGAAGTCAGACATTGGGTAGGAAAGGAGAAGAAGAAAACAACAAATATCTACAAAAGCTACTACCTCCGCATTAAATACTCTGTAGTTAATTCCCTAACCGCATTAATGTAGAGGTGATACCTGAACGGTACATTTCAGCCTTACAGCTACTACATGGAGACTTATGGGAGGGGTTAATGGGACAGTATCAACACCGACCATCCTGCTTACATGTGGAAGGTGGAGATGAAAAAGAAAGAGGATATATAAGGGAAAGGTGGCAACCAAAAAGGAGAAAGGAGGATTCATGAGAGGAAACACTATAGCATCTAATAAACAAACTTGTAACTGAACCTAAGATTAATACAAAAGATCAAACGTCCTCGAACTTTGCCGAGGATAATTTTTCTTCAATACGTGTCTTCTTCTTTTTACTCTCTTATCAGTTGGATCCATTTAGCGGTTGTTTGATCAACCACATCCAGTATTCACACTTATTCTCTACAAATTTATTGTTTTAAGCCTTTTTGGGCCTAAGTTCATTCACACAATGGGCTTAGAATTCAAACTTGGTCCTTACAGATGGATAATCCAATATATAGGTGTTTTTCTGGAATTTATTAGATATATTGGTATGCAATGTTATTTAAGTTAATTCATTTTTTTCAGAGAAAGTTAATTAAATTGGAATGTTTTAAGGTACTAACACAAATTAGGTCTACATCGCAACTCAACTACTCAAAGGTCAATATTTGAATGAGTTTGAGTCATATCTTTTGTATTATGGTTTTTAGGTAAATATAATTTCAAGTCCTTCAATTTTAGGCAAAACATTGACATATAAGATATTAATAATTCATGGACAAAATTGTAATCTAATGCATAATTCATGACTAAAATAATATTTCGACCTTGTCAATAACAACGTATGATTCTTGTTATCTTCTTCAATTAATGTCTATACTTCTTCTCTATAAATGAATACAAATAGTTCTACTATACTTTATACATCCTCATAATTTATCCATAGGAAAAAAAAAAAGTATATCGTTGTGTATCAGATTATGAAGTTGATGAAAAAAAACTCCTAATTGTTTTTAGAAATTGGAAGAAAATTAATTAGTTGAGCTGTTATTTTGCTCTTGTGGTGATTATGTAATGTGTTTTGAAACTATCTGGCAATATCAATGGATAACATTTGGCATAAACAGTCTTTATGACTGAGCTAAACAATAAATCTTCCAAGTTGCTCAGTGCTCACTATCTCCTGCATCTTATTATACTTCCATTCCAAGTTGACATTTAGTCTTGTGATGAAGTCTAATAATGTCAGACTTATATTGGCTTTAGTTGATACATATTTGATGCATAAGCTATGCTGTGTTAAAAGAGAATCAAGTTATTGACCTAGTAATTCAATTGATTTCAAAGAGACAAAGACGTTGTTTCATCAACTTATTTTATTGGTCTCCAAATTGATACTTCTTCTTACCAATCAAATCAAATCAAATATGCTATTGACTTACTTGTTTTTTAATCATTTTTAATTGTGTTGTCTTTTTTTTTTTTTTTTTGTTGAGTAACTAATTGTGTTGTATTATATTTTCAAACCGTATTAATGGAGATTGAATACTTTATTTAAACACATTTTTTTTTTATAATTAATGAGTATTATGGCTGTGTGATACACAATATAATTACAAATATTATTTGACAAATAGAGAGAAATTGTTATTAAAAAGATGATAAGAACAAAAGAGTCTATATATTAAACAACTATTAATTAAAAAAAAGTTAATAGAAAACTAATATTAAAAATGAAAAATGTCAATTAAGTAAGGCTGTGTTTGTTTCGTGTAAAATGTTTTCCGGAAAATACATATTTTCCGGAAATGTTATTTTCCGGAAAAGGAAAATATGTTTAAGGTGTTTGGGTGAATTATGAAAATTGTTGTGAAAAATATTTTTATGTGTTTGGATGTATTCTAAAATGCTATTTTCCGGAAAATTTTTCATATCAACACAACAACAACAGCAACAACAATAAATTCCGGCAACAAAAATTCCGGCAACAACACAACAACAACAACACCACCAAATTCCGGCAACAAAAATTCCGGCAACTTTTTTTTTTTTTTTTGTTTAGAAGTTTGATGAATTCTTTCAACAACAAAAAGAAAAAGTGTTTGGTGAATTGCAGTGGATTTACATGTTTAAATTTTCTTGATCAATTTTTAAGATAACAAAACAAGGAATCAATTTGTTATGGATGGGATTTACTTGAAACGACGTATCATATATAATCAAATAAGCATGTGAAATAAATTTTGCAACAAAATCAAATAAGTGTCATTTATCACTTCTTCACTAGTGTTATCCTCATTATACCATGCAGTCTATGATGATGTTGAATTAATCATGATGGATTGAGAAAGTAATTGAATGATAATCGTGGATGAATAAAGAGATGATTATAGATCCTAAAAAAAATAAAAAATAAAAAGCAAAAAAGAAGGATATAGATGTAACAACATTTATAGGGCCAAAATTGGGTTTTACCTGTTTCAGCCAAACTTTCTAGCAAAATGCCAATTGTTTGAAACTATTTAGGGAAATGCCCATGTTTTGAAACTCGATTTTCGATTTTTGGACAATTGAGTTATAGCGAAATGAGACTTATAAAAATAAAAATAAAAATTCTGGAACTCGAGTTCCATTCAAAGAACTCGAGTTCATGGAGCTCGAGTTCCACTTGAATATTTTCAAAGAACTCAAGTTCCACAAATTTTTTTTTTTTTAAATTTCAATTCGCTATAACTCAATTGTCCAAAAATTGAGTTTCAATTAAATAGGGGCATTTCCCTAAATAATTCCAGATATGTGACATTTTGCTGAAAAGTTTTGGCGAAATGGGCAAATGCCCATTTTGGCCCATTTATAGTCATATTTCTTTAGTGTATACTAGTCTTGTTAATAAGTATTGTAGCTAAATAGAATTTTGGTTAATTGATGGTGTGGGGGCCAGATAGCCAAAAGGTATTGTTAAAACTGTATATATTAGGCCTATGGCCTAGTCCGAGGATATTTACTTGTCTGAGGATGGTTAAACAATGTTATGATGGGAATGGTAAAAGAGGAAGAGATAAGGTTTGTACATGATAATCTAAAAGATGTCCGAAGAGAGAAGTCACATCGAAAGTGTGGATCCGAGATCAGTAGGGATGTCCTATCGTCCTGAACATCCTATCAGGTTGCATCACGGTTAGAAGTCAAACATTGGGTAGGAGAGGAGAAGAAGAAAACAACAAATATTTACAAAAGCTACTACCTCCGCATTAAATACTCTGTAGCTAACTCCCTAACCGCATTAATGTGGAGGTGATACCTGAACGGTGCATTTCAGCCTTACAACTACTACATGGAGACTTATGGGAGGGGTTGATGGGACAAGTATCAACACCGACCATCCTGCGTACACGTGGAAGGTGGAGATGAAAAAGAAAGTGAATATATAAGGGAAAGGTGGCAACTAGAAAGGAGAAAGGAGGATTCATGAGAGGAAACACTATAGCATCTAATAAACAAACTTGTAACTGAACCTGAGATTAATACAAAAGATCAGACGTCCTCGGACATTGCCGAGGATAATTTTTCTTCAATATGTGTCTTCTTCTTTTTACTCTCTTATCAGTTGGATCCATTTAGCGGTTGTTTGATCAACTACATCCAGTATTCACACCCATTCTCTACGAATTTATTGTTTTGGGCCTAAGTTTTCATTCACACAGTGGGCTTACAATTCAAACTTGGTCCTTACAGATGGATAATCCAATATATAGGTGTTTTTTTGGGATTTATTAGACATATTGGTATGCAATGTTATTTAAGTTAATTCTTTTTTTTTTTTTTAGAGAAAGTTAATTAAATTGGAATGTTTTAAGGTACTAACACAAATTAGGCCTACATCGCAACTCAACTACTCAAAGGTCAATATTTGAATGAGTTTGAGTCATATCTTTTGTATTATGGTTTTTAGGTAAATATAATTTCAAGTCCTTCAATTTTAGGTAAAACATTGACATATAAGATATTAATAATTCATGGACAAAATTGTAATCTAAGGCATAATTCATGACTAAAATAATATTTCGACCTTGTCAATAACAACATATGATTCTTGTTATCTTCTTCAATTAATGTCTATACTTCTTCTCTATAAATGAATACAAATAGTTCTACTATACTTTATACATCCTCATAATTTATCCATAGGAAAAAAAAATGTATATCGTTGTGTATCAGATTATGAAGTTGATGAAAAAAAACTCCTAATTGTTTTTAGAAATTGGAAGAAAATTAATTAGTTGAGCTGTTATTTTGCTCTTGTGGTGATTATGTAATGTGTTTTGAAACTATCTGGCAATATCAATGGATAACATTTGGCATAAACAGTCTTTATGACTGAGCTAAACAATAAATCTTCCAAGTTGCTCAGTGCTCACTATCTCCTGCATCTTATAATACTTCCATTCCAAGTTGACATTTAGTCTTGTGATGAAGTCTAATAATGTCAGACTTACATTGGCTTTAGTTGTTACATATTTGATGCATAAGCTATGCTGTGTTAAAAGAGCATCAAGTTATTGACCAACTTAGTAATTCAATTGATTTCAAAGAGACAAAGACGTTGTTTCATCAACTTATTTTATTGGTCTCCAAATTGATACTTCTTCTTACCAATCAAATCAAATCAAATATGCTATTGACTTACTTGTTTTTTTAATCATTTTTAATTGTGTTGTCTTTTTTTTTTTTTTTTTTTTTTGTTGAGAAACTAATTGTGTTGTATTATATTTTCAAACCGTATTAATGGAGATTGAATAATTTATTTAAACACATTTTTTTTTATAATTAATGAGTATTATGGCTGTGTGATACACAATATAATTACAAATATTATTTGACAAATAGAGAGAAATTGTTATTAAAAAGATGATAAGAACAAAAGAGTCTATATATTAAACAACTGTTAATTAAAAAAAGTTAATAGAAAACTAATATTAAAAATGAAAAATGTCAATTAAGTAAGATATCTATTTGGAGCAAAAATACAACTATACAAAAAAAAAAAAAAAGGAAGATTATATATATATATATATAAAA
Organism: Quercus suber; assembly: GCF_002906115.3. NCBI lineage: Eukaryota > Viridiplantae > Streptophyta > Magnoliopsida > Fagales > Fagaceae > Quercus > Quercus suber. The sequence goes on along the minus strand of NW_027069755.1, from coordinate 216,635 downwards.
TGATCTTTTCAAAAAAAATTGATAAAAAATTGCATTTGATCCAATAAAACCCAACCCACAGGCATATCTCAAATTCTACCATATTGAGAGTAACTAATGACAAGTTGACAACAATGAGTGTTGGACATCATCAATTAGAAAAAGTTGATTTGTGCATTGGGCTTTGTTTGGGCTCAAGTTCACCAACCGCCATCTAAGATTCTAAACAATTCGTCTACTTTAACAAAGCCGAATCGGAAACCGGAAAATACATCTCGAACCGCTTTCATTTCGGATCACACACCGCATACGGATCCAATTCGGGTCGATACCGTTAATTCAGACAAAATCAAAATTCAATCACTCTCACAGTCTCACTAACACTCTTGCTAGGGTTTATCTCCTTCTTCTTCAGCAGTAGCTCCCTGAAAAACCCTAGCCCTCAAAATCCCCAAACAACAAATGCCTCGAAACGACGACGTTCGGTTCACTTCCTCGTCTCTGAAAATCCCTCTCAATCCTCCAAAACCCTCGCCTTTCAATTTCCCGTTCGGCTCCCAAATTGCGAAGACCCGAAACTCGCTCGCTCAGCTCGTCGACTCGGTCAAGACTCGCTCCGAGTTCAAGCAATTCAATTTCTCTCGTTTCTGGAACCGCCTGGCCGCGTCGACTCACTTCGCGTTTCCGTCTCGGGATCGGCGATCGGCGTCGTCGATAGGGCGATCGTCTCTCCTCTGCTCGGCGTCACTGTCTTTAACTCGGTCGGCCGAGTCGGCTCAGTCCGAAGACAAGAAGAATGAGAGATTGTTGTTTATACCGAAGTCGGCGCTTCTCTGTTCGGCTTCGTTGGCTCTGACTCGAGCCGCCGACGAATCTTCTTCTTCTTCTTCTTCTTCTCAGAAGGGGCTGAATCCGAGCCGGAGCGATGAGGAGAGGGTGCTGATCAGTGAAGTGCTGGTGAGGAACAAGGATGGGGAGGAGCTCGAGAGGAAGGACTTGGAAATGGAGGCGTTGCAGGCGCTGAAGGCGAGCCGAGACAACTCGGCACTCACTGTGCGCGAGGTTCAAGAGGATGTGCATAGGATCATATACAGTGGATACTTCCAGTCGTGTATTCCAGTCGCGATGGACACGCGTGATGGCATCAGATTGGTGTTTCAGGTATCATTTCTATTGGTTTCATCAATCAGCATGAGAAATATAGAATTTTGAAATGGTTTTGTTATTTGGAATTGATATTAAATGATGTTTGTGGCAATGTGTATGTTTGATTTTGGGATGAAATGAAAGAATTTGAAATGGTTTTGTTAGAAAGAGTTTGTTTGTCTCTAGGAATTGACATATAATGATTTGGCCATTGGCATTTGTATTTATGTCATGTTGGAATTGGATTGTGGGAAGAAGTGGAAGAATTTGAAATGATTTTGTTAGAAAGAGTTATTTATTTATTTAAAACTTGGGTTTTTATATCACATGTGAGTGTAATGGTTGTGAGTTTGAGTTCAAATTGATAGGAGAGAAGACGAAGATATTGATGAGGATGAGTTTGTGTTACAAGGTGTTAGTTTGAGCAGCATTAATGGGAAAGACAATAGAGAATGTTAAAAGAGAATTTATGGTACGGGGAAGTCATTTCTTCCAAAGAGATAGGAGTAGGACCTCGACTTTGCACTGGAGTATGAGGCTAAGAGCCATTCTTTCAATCTAGCGTGGCTCCTTGTTTCATGAAAGAAGAAAAGTAAATCCCACATTGTGTACTGAATGTTTTCTTTGAAGTAATAAATTTTATTGAAGAGGAGTTACGTTATGTACATAGGAAGTATATATATAGGGGACTCCTAATGAATTACAAAGAAGGAAAATTACAATATAAAAAGAAGGTACAATTACCTAGTGAACTCCAAACACAAAGAAAATACAAGTTCACAATTTCATAAGCAATGTCCCAATGCAGCAATAATTGTTCTATTATCTCACTGTTACTTCTACACATTCAACACCAATGTACCAAAGTGATTCCTCTGTTAATAGAATTGTCACCCCCAAGGGTTAGACCAATTGACTGGAGTCAACGCTTTAGGAAGCAGGGGTCACTAGTTTGAGTTTCCCCTTCCTCCTCCTTTTGAAGATTGTGAATTGACATCTGTTTCTCATGCGCGTGCTGATTTTTCACCATATCTGCCTTTTTATCTTTGAGGTGTTTATATTGTGAAATTTTGTATCTATCAAAAAAAATATTGTGACATTTTGTGAGCAATCTTCTGTGAAAAATGTACATACGAATCCTAACCATTTTAAGAAACATGTTCTTAATTTAGTTCAGCACGGTATAAAATTTAATATTGGTTTTATTGTCGCATAAGGTAGAACCAAACCAGGAGTTCCAAGGGTTGGTATGTGATGGAGCTAATGTTCTTCCAGCCAAGTTTTTAGAGGATGCTTTCCGTGATGGATATGGTAGGTTTTCTTATATCTTCTTATATGTGTATCTGTGTGGATATGCGTGCATGTATATGATAATATTTGCTTCTTAGGTCTGCTGGTCTTGAAATGTGCTCATCAGAGACCTTTATTGTTTTTGAATTTTGGTGTCAAGTTGTGCAGGAAAAGTGATTAATCTCAGGCGTTTGGATGAAGCAATAACTTCCATTAATAATTGGTACTCAGAGCGGGGCTTTTTTGCCTTGGTGAGTGCTTGGTTTGTGAAAATTTATTATGTTTACTCTCTTTAGGAATGTAGAGTTATTTTTCTTTGTGCTGTTAGGAATGATGAATTGATTTTCTGGAGACATGATATTTACCTTGGTTTGTGAAGACAACTGCTCATATTAATGGATAATTGTTTTTTATCTTTCTCAAAGGTTTCAAATGTTGAGATTTTCTCTGGAGGTATTCTTAGGTTGCAAGTTTCTGAAGCTGAGGTCAATAATATCTCCATACGTTTCCTTGATAGAAAGACGTAAGAGTTGCCTATTTGATTTACATGCATGCATATTTATCAAAACAAAATTTACATGCATGCATCCATTCATTCCTACACAGTATTGGTACCATACATTACCTAGCAACAACAGTAGTGGAAGGAATTTGTGATTAATTTGTGTCATTGCTATGACTTCAGTGGTGAGCCAACTACAGGGAAGACAAAGCCCGAAACAATACTTCGGCAACTTACAACCAAGAAGGGACAGGTACTTCATCTCTCTTGTTTTCAGTACATATATAGATAATGTTACTCAGAGTAATTCTTGAGGAATGGGCGTTCTTACTTTGGGTAGAACCTGCGATGACATGAGTATCTGCTAAGGAAAGAGGCTTTGCTTTTTTTGTGCATTCAAGAGTTTCTCTTGCTTCTAGCTCTTTTCTTTCATATTTTATCATTATCATTTCTTTGGAGGAATATATATTCTTGCTTGTTATTCATGATCACAATATTGTACTTTATGATGTTAATTGTAACTTTGACTAAATTATAATCTGAAGCAAATTGCTTTCCCTTTTTTGCAATGAATGGGTCTTCCTTGTGGAAACAGTGGAATGCATGAGATTTATTTGGTACTCGCTGATTCATAAGGTGTTTTGCATCTTGAATGATCCTTCTTCAGGTCTACAGTATTCTTCAAGCGAAAAGAGATGTAGACACTGTATTAACTATGGGAATCATGGAGGATGTTAGCATTATTCCCCAGCCTGCAGGTGGTGAGTTAAATCTTTCTTTCTTAATCATTCCCTGTCGAGGTATATTTGTTTTGCAATTAAGATATTATACAGCATGGTAAGCTAACTTATTCTTTGATATAATAAATAGTTCTATTACAATTCTAAATCTTGAAAAATTATTTTTATTAAGAAACTTATCTGATTTGAGCTGAAACATAGAGGCATAATGCAAATATGAGGAAACCATTTCAATCCAACTTTGGTGAAATTATGACGATCATTATAATAAACTCTAATTGCAAATCTATTATATGACATACACTGTCCCTAAAGTGGATTAGAGAGTTTTCGGTGACTTTCAACTGAGATTTGGAATGAGAAGCCCTTTGGTGAAAGCCTTGACAATTTGTTATTTAGATGGAGAGAAGTGACGTTGTCCAAATTTGCGTGTGGTCAGATTCCTGAAGACATGATATCTTGACATTAGTAACTTTGGAAAATAAGATTGCTAGCAAGGAGAGCCATATGGTTGCAGCAGCATTTGGACAAACTTTGCAAGAGTATCACTATGAAATTGGGTGTGCTTGGCATGGTAAGAATAAAATTAATGTGATAAGCCTTTAACCATGAGAAAGAAATCTAGAGGACCTAGATTCTTCATTGCATACACAGACCTAGATTTGAACTGTTTAGCTAAGCCTGCTTGGTCTGAATTGTATAGTTAAATCCTTAGGTGCCAGGTTGAAGGTCAGAAAAATATCTTATCAAGTGTGCCCTATAAAGTTTCATTTCTACTAGACAGGCTTAGTAAATTTTAAGTGATAGTTTGTCCAACCATTGTATATAAACAGTTGCTTCATTTCACTTATAGAAGAACAGTTGCCTAATGTTATTCCTGTTTCCATTTTTATCCATTGTATATCTTAGTTTTCAGCCATGGCAGAAGTAATGAAAAAGGACAATGTCAATTAAGGGATTAACAGAGAATATGACTCTAGATAGCATGGAATGGAGGCAAAGAATACATATGGCCGACTCTAACTAATATTGAGGATCCATAGCTCACCCCAAATTTTGGGGCTAAGGTTTCATTTGTTGTTGTTGTTCTTTTCAGCCATGGTGGAGAGAAATTGGGTGATGTGGTGAAGAGAAATTAGATCTACTGTTTGAGAAGGATTTAAGAAGAAATTCCATACAACAAACAAAATCAAGGCAAATAAAAAGATAATAGGATTGAAGTTGGAACAATCAAAATATCAATTTCTAGGCTCAAGAAATATTCAAACCTGAAATTTCATGAAATATATAAGAAAAGAGTAGACTGCCCTACAATGACTAAAATGTGGCTATTAATAATAGCCCTTAGTAACTCTAGAATCTTAGCCCTTCATCTTACCTATAACAATTAAATTTTAACCATCCAACTTCATTAAAGTTCACATGCTAGTGACATGACCTTTTAAAATAAAAGAGAATTGAGGTTTAACCCCGCCCATACCAAAAACCAATCAGTATTTTGGCTTGATGATAAAGAACAATTTATGGAGCGGACACTGTAGGTTGAAATTCTATTGACATAATAATAAAATATAAAATAGCGAAACAAAAGACAATGGACTATTCAAACCCCCCCCCCCCCCCCCTTTTTTATTTCTTTGGTCTTAAATTCTCATTCATCACTGAGACATACCGCTTTTGAGTCAATTTGTGTTTGTGATACTGGGGGTCAAGGATTCAATTTGGGTATCCAATTAAATTATTTTCTCTTGAGAGAAGTATTTTTTCGAGTAATAATATTATACCTGGAATCCTATGTCCTCTCTGTTTCCAAACTAGTCTGGATTTCATAGTTAGTTTGGTAATATGAAACATTTGTCTATTGGAACATCCTGGATTGTTCATGTTTATGTGTAATTCTTTTTTTTTTTTTTTTTTTTGAGGATACTTATCAAAAAAAGAATTTTGAGGTCAAAGGATGAAAAAAAAAAAAAAAAAAAAAATCTGTTAGCCATAGTGAATACATTAACAACAATAAGCCATCATCTACTACCACCAGAAGAACCCCAGTTGGACTATAAAATTGAAAATCACTTCTTTTTCAGGTTCTTTATTCTGCCCAGTTTTTGAAACCATGATAAATGCCAATATAATGATCTTATGTGTGCATTCTTAAGTGAAGATGCTTCTATGTGTTAATATGTGCTTCAATTTGTTTTTTCTTACTATTTTACTTTTTGAATCTTATTTATCTACTTTGACTAAACTGTACTTTTGACCCTTAATATTTGATGCTGTTTTCATATTGGTCCTGTTGTTGACTCCTGTTAGTAATCTGATTTTTAAGTGCCAGATAAGTAGTGTCCATTAAGCTATGTCACCCATATAATGCCAGGTGACCAGAGTACTGATGGAAATGGGTGGCAAGGCCAATTTGAAAATGAAATCAAACATGAAGGGCCAAAGTGAAAATTTTGATTGTAAAGGAGCCAAAAATGTACTCTAGTCTTATTTTCAATTGTCAAATTTTTTTCCCCAACATGACAGATACTGGTAAGGTTGATATGGTAATGAATGTTGTTGAGCGTCCAAATGGAGGTTTTTCTGCTGGAGGTGGAATATCAAGTGGGTAAGTGATGTTAGTTTAAAGGGCACTTTCATGCGTATAATCTGACCTAGCTTTCTTTTATTTCTAAGTTTCAAATTTCAAAATTTAATTTTTAATTTTTAATTTTTGTGCTGTATAATATTTACGTGGTGATATTTCAATATATAGGATTACAAGTGGCCCTCTATCAGGACTCATTGGAAGGTAAGCTTGCTGACTATATTATCTGATTGGTACATTTTTCCAATATTATTTCTTTCTTTCTGCTTCATTACATGACATTTGTGCATTGTTATGTGTATTTTATCTCAAAGGAACCTTCTATATCTGTAGGAATAAATGCAGTTGTTTTGATGCACTTATAACTAGGGACATATAAATGACCAGTTTAAATGGTCTATTTTTTAATCTAGAGGTAAGCCTAAATTGATCTGAGCAAAAGTGTGTTACCTTACTTGCACATTTGCCTCACATTGAAGTGTTTATCTCAACGCAACATTACATGGTGAATGCAATTCTTGAATTTGTACCCACAGTGACACTGTATGTGAGTTAATATTAAATAGTAACCAACATGAGTTGAAGTTTGGTGGGTTATGTCTCCTTGGTCTAACTCATCAATTTGTTAGTCTTGGTTGGTTATATTACATATCATACAAATTGTAGCATGTTTGGCTTTTCGTACAGATTTGTCAGGGTTACCAGCACCACTGCACTACTTGTGTTAATACTGATTGTTACAATTTTTGATAAGAGAATTGGTTTCAATCTCCTGTGGGAGCTCTGTTTGCCTTTCTGCTACACATTTTAACGTTAAAATCTTCTTTTGACTGCTATATGGACTTATATTGTTATTGTTGTTTAGTTCCATATTCTCTAATATTTTTTCTTTGATAAGTAATATAATTTTTATTGAAAGAGAAAAGGGTGAAGCCTGAAATCACTGGTAGAATATAAGAGCCAAGCAACAATTTAAAAATTAAAATTACAAAAATCAAGAAACTCCAAAGAACAATTAAAATCATCAATGTTCCTTTACCAATGAAACATGAGCTTGAATTGAATTGAAGGTGCTTCAATTCCTTCAGCCAATCCAATGTTATGTTCAAGCCAAATAAACCTCATTAAATGTAAAGGAATGGTGTCCCACATAACAAAGGTAGCCAAAGGCAAAAGGCCACCTTAAGGCGCCAAGGCCTTGTATTACTTGAGGCATGAGGTGACAAAAAAGTGCTAGCCTGATTAGAGGCATTAAATTCTAAATATAATTATTATACATGTAAAAATTAAATCATATGTACCTAATGCATCGAAAATTCGGAATCTCATAATCAAGTGTGTTTTAAATGTGTTGCATGAAGAATTTAGGTCTATTATTACATTTCAAAATAGGCTTAACATGATTTCGGCTCTAATAATTAATAATAAATTAATTAATCTAACAATAAGTTTTACAACAAGCTTCTGGAAGTTATTTAATCTAAAAATAGGTTTTTTAACAAGTTTCTGTAAATTAATATTCTAATAATAGGTATTACAATTTAAAAAATGGTTTAATTATTTAAAAAAAAAAAAAAAAAACACTGTGTCTCTTGCCTTAGTGCCATTTTCATTGCTTAAGGTGGTTGCCTTGCTCACCTAGGCTCTAAAGGTGAGCACCTCACTAATGGCTTTCTCACCTTAGAGCCTTAGAGGCACCTTAATGGTGCCTTGACATGCCCAGGTGCCTAGGTGAGTGCTTGGCTTGCCTTTGACTACCATGCACATAATTGGGCTTTGATGGCCCCTGCAACCATCTTTCTGAAATGTAAGAATATCTTTCACCAAGAAAGCATGGCCCCAAAGCACCAAATAATAAGAAAACCATAGACCAAAGGTTCCTTTAGCTGGAGCGCAGTGTAGGAGAAAATTATTAATAGTCTCCCACATCCAATCAACAATGATAATGCTTGTTTGGAAAAAAAAGAATGAGAAAAAAAAAAAAAAAATTTCTGGTCATAACATCTAGTGTTACACTAGATTGTCTAGATTCTTGCGACTTTGCATTTAAGCTGTTTAGCTTATTTCAATTTCTATTTCAATTGCAGCTTTGCGTACTCTCATAGAAATGTTCTTGGAAGAAGCCAGAAACTCAATATTTCTTTAGAGAGGGGTCAGATTGACTCAATATTCCGTATAAACTACACAGACCCATGGATTGAAGGAGATGACAAGCGGACATCCAGAACAATAATGGTTCAGGTAATCTTTTTTTTTTTTTTTTTTTTTTTTGGGGGGGGTTTGGGGGGGGTGGGGGGTGGTGGGGATTGTCTGATTACTACGAATTTCTTTATGGTAGGAAGCTGAATATCACGCAACCTTCTTCTTCCTCTTTATTTTTATTTTATTTTCTTTTCTTCTTTCACTTCAATATTTTTCTTTCCAGAATTCAAGGACCCCTGGAACTCTCGTTCATGGTGACCAACCTGCTGGAAGCCTGACCATTGGCCGTGTCACGGCTGGTATAGAGTACAGTCAACCAATCAGGCCAAAGTGGAGTGGAACATCAGGACTTTTTTTTCAGGTACTTTTACAAAAATAACCATTTCCATCACTGGTTTTGATGAAAATAGGATGATTTCTAAACTGAGCAGTACTGTTAAGGTGTTGAATGCCTTTATAGAGCAAACTACAGTTCAGGTGGAATGTATTTTCACTGGGCCATATGTAGAAATTATATATGTTGATATTGTACTGGGATTGCAGTTTTTATGGTGTATCGGGAAAATCAGAAAGTGAAAAGATTTTAGTTTATAGTAAATTGGCTTTGGTTATGTTGATCATGTGACACCAGACCCCCAGCTTCTGTCCTGTGCACATCGGACATTGGACGAGATCCTTACCCAAATTTTGTCTGTGTAATTATATGTTCTTTGTATTACGTACACTAAAAATATTTGTTATTTGTATCACTTCTAATTAAAATCTTCATCATTCCAGCATGCTGGTGTTTATGATGAAAAAGGATTTCCTGTTATCAAGGATCATCTCGGCAGTCCTCTTACTGCAAGGTATTTAGTTTAAATGTTGATACTCTGAACTTTTATAAATTTGATTGCCAAGTGTTAGTGGAATTATACAGAAGAGCTCCAATATACTTCTGATCTGAAGTTGGTTCATTTTCCTATTTGGTTTTGCAGTGGCAAAATCCATGACGATATGCTGCTTGCTAAATTTGAGAGTGTTTACACTGGATCCGGTGATCATGGTTCTTCAATGGTTAGACATTTAGTCTTTTTAAAGTTATAATTCTCACTATATCTGGGACCCTCATATCCGTTTGTCTTGTAGTTTGCAGTAAGCATGGAACAGGGACTTCCTGTTTTGTCTGAGTGGTTGTCTTTCAATAGAGTAAATACTCGTGCCAGGAAGGGTGTAGAAATCGGTCCTGCTCGCCTTCTTTTAAGGTATGGTGACTAACGAATAATTTGAAAGGCTTTTTCCTATAAAAATAAGGCTGGGGGATCTTCTTTATCTTAATTCCCTGTTATTTTTGTTATTCATTGTAAGTGAAGCAAATGATGATCTGGTTAGTTTGCTAATTTGCTTGAATTTTTCATTGCTAGTTTGTCTGGTGGTCATGTGGTGGGTAATTTCCCTCCGCATGAAGCCTTTGCCATTGGTGGAACAAACAGTGTTCGAGGTTATGAAGAAGGTGATGTGGGCTCTGGTCGATCTTATGCTGTTGGTTCTGGAGAAATGTCTTTCCCCATGGTAAGTGGTCCTATTTCTCCCCACATGGGGTTGGGCTTTTAAGCATCTTGTCATTGGCTCATTAGTATTGGTCTTTGGCATTTTAGGCATAATTTATGTTTACTTTAAGTTTTCAAAATATATAATAACTCTCAAAATTTATAAAAACATATAAAAAAAATCTGAATTTTTTCATTCAAATGAAAAAACTGGAGTTTTTTGTTTTTAAAATTTTTCTCCAGACACTCTAAATGCTAAAGGACATGCATGCAGGAGTTTCCGTGTCTGACATGGACATGTTGGGGATTATGGTTGTCTGTGCTACTTATTGTGTAATTTACCAATAAAAAAAAATAGTTTTGGCATCCCAAGTCAAGAGCTTTCAGCTTAGCTACATTGTCATATTGTTTTTAACATATAACTCTGGTTAGTTTTGCCTGATTACAGTTAAATAAATGCAAGACTACCCGATGGATTTCAAATAGTGGTTCAAAGCAAAGAGCAGCAAGTTGAGGAAAAGAGCAGAATAGTAAACAACCAAATAAAATAAATCTTAGATGTGCAATTTTTTATTTTTTATTTTGATGACGTGGAACCTCACCAAGGTAGGGCCCTTTGGACCCACTCGTAGGGAGAAAACCACATATACACAATCCCACCCGCTAGAATTGTGTATCAGGTAATCTAGGGGAACTCCGATTGGGGACAGAACCAAGGATGTTTGGGTCTATAACCCATCCTAAGCCTCCAACCACTAGGTTGTGTGCAAGTGATTCTTCAAACCCTGAAAATTTTTAGATTTGCAGGCGTATGACAAGATATGTATAAGAATAAATTGTTTGTAAAGCTAGGAGCAAAGAAGGGATGGTGTATATTGAAGTGTTGCAGATTATATGTAAAAATTGAAGGGAAAGATTAAAGTGGAATGGATGAACTGGAGAAACGGTTACAAGAGTTTCACACGTAACTATCATGTTTTCATGAGTTGTCTTGAAGACTAGCCATACTTTGTGGATTGAGGTGTGGTGAGGTCAACAATTATGAATTTGAGGGTTGTGTAAAATCATTATTCAGTTTAGTAGTGATTTGTTATAAATTAGAGGCACTTGCTTTGCAGTGGAAGTTAATTAAGGATATCTCTTAACAGTGAGTATTATATTGAAGGCCAATGATTGTAAATTATATGGCCCTTGATAGAGCTTGATAGTAGAAAAAGGATTTGTGTATTTGATCACTTGACCTCAAACGTATATGTTAGTTGAGTTAAATTTGAGCAATATTTTAAATGATGATGTAAATTTTATAATAGAAGATTATCCTAAAGTCCATCAGAATGAAGCAACCAATGAACTAGATCATTCCTGTATGTAAGGTTTTTAATGGTCAAAATTTTGAAAGTGGCCTAATTACTGAACTCTCTGAAATGAATGATTAAATAAACCAGGAAATTTTTTTAGCTAGATTGATGACTTAGTCATCGTACTTGTTTTAATCTCAAAAGATAATAACGAATAAAATGCAAAATTTAGAAAATTGCATGATTTCCATAAGTAGGTGAATATCCTAATTCCAGCTTTCCCATATACTAAAATAAGGAATAATATTTAAAGCATTTATTTTTTTGGAAGAGTTTTTCTGTTGGGAGATTTATACCAACAAAAAAAAAAAGTGTTTTGTTGGGGGGGAATTAGGGGAAGGGGGTGGGTTGGCATTTAGAATGTTGTCTTTATAATTGCTAGGTGGAGGGTGAAGTCTTGGTTTCAATACCCATTGTGTAACTTACCAATAAAAAAACGGTTACACATAGAATTCCCTTGTATCTTTGATTCCCTGCTTGCTTCTTTGCTTAGTTTCATATATTTTGTTCACAATCTGCCCCAAACATAAAAAAAGGAGGATTGTAGTAGGTTGATGGTTAGCGTAAAATTTAGTCATTTTATATGAGTTATTGTTTTTATGCATGATTGTTGAGTTTCTTGATGCATACAACGATAATTATTACCCTCGTATTTTCTTGGCTTCTTGGTTGTTGGGAATACTTCAAAGTGTTTCAATTACATTCGAGTCATTTTGCATTTGTTAAGATAACCAAAAAATTAAAAAAAAAAATCACCACCTAGTCAACGCCTCTTCACTTTGTCCAGCACCTCTCTGCTATGCTATATCATTCACCCTCTCATTGTATCTTTACTTGTAACTTGTAAACCCTCATAATTTTGACTTCCATACTAATTGTTTTGCAGTTGGGGCCAGTAGAGGGAGTTTTTTTTGCTGACTATGGAACAGATCTTGGATCAGGCCCAACTGTGCCGGGTAGGTGGCTTTTTTGTTTGTTTTATTTACACTTCTTTAGGTTATTTAATTTATTTACCTAGTCAATATTGCAGTTGTTTTCACTATACATAATTTCAATGATTATGAGATGACCAACAGAGAAGTTTGAAAAAGGGACAGTAACTCTGAGAGTTGAGTGCCTTTTCTGCTCCTCTTACCATATGCAAAGTCCGCCAATTTTACTGTCTGCTTGAATAGATCAACCATGTCCTGTGATATATTGGTTTGCAGAGTTGAATAATCATAAATCCTCAATGGCAAGCAGGAGAGCACAATTGTTGTCTTTTGAAATGAAAACTTTGAACAATAATGTAGGCAGTAGAATTTTATGACCTTCACGCACCTTTTTATCTTGAAAAGAATATTTGTTCAAAGCATTAGACCAGCTTCAGGTGCTGAATATATTCTTCTGGATCAATTAAAATTTTAAAACTACCATCCCATTTGAACATTTTTCATTGTTTAAATGTGTCCCCCCAACCTTTTTGCGCATTGCAGGATACCTTCCCCTCAATTTGTTGCTTGGGCTACGATTTCAAAATATTTTTTTCTTTTTTGGTTAGGTGATCCTGCTGGAGCAAGGCTGAAGCCTGGAAGTGGATATGGATATGGGTTTGGCATCCGAGTTGACTCGCCATTGGGCCCTCTACGTCTTGAATATGCGTTCAATGACAAACATGACAAGAGATTTCACTTTGGGGTTGGTCATCGGAACTAAGGTCCTTTTTGTATTCTAATACATTCTTTGTTGGATGCTACCTGCAATTGTTCTTCTCACTTATTTTTAATATATAACTAGATTATAATATTTTTTTGCTGTAGAGGCCTAGAGTTGCAAGTATATTTTTGTTTTGTTTTGTTATCTCATCATTTTCAACATTGAATGCCTCCTTGGATTGCTTCCCATCTTTCCCGCAATCACATGGATGCATTTCTTCTTGTATAAGTTGAATTTTATCCTTTTTTTTTTTTATGTTGGAAAACTTGGTCTAAGTTTTAAGTTTTGCATTTTTGTTTTTCCATTTGAAGAAATCATTTTTCGCCTTGAGTAAAAATATATCCTAGATAGGCAATTGAAGAACTACTAAGCAGAAGCAGCAATTATGGGCATGCATGTGGCCGTATGTGTAGTTGGTTTCTCACTTAACTTGAGCTGTGACCCCAATATAATTGAACATCGGCTTCATCTGCTTCTTGGAGTATGATTGTACTTGAAGAATGTGGCTTTCCTATATTTTGTCCAGCTTTATCAAGAAGGATTCAGCTAATAGAAAATCAAGATAGATTGTTCCCCACCCACTTTATTAACACGGTTTATTTCAACTTACCAAAGGACATAGGACTGAAGTGACATTTTATCTTTTAGTACGAGTGTGCCTTAAAGGGGGGCTTCTATACCCCGCAATTACCTAGCAAAAAAAATGAGTGTGCCTTAAAGGAATGAATGTGGGAATTCAATTCGTTATGAGCTGTGAAACAACCCAAATACCTAATCTTCATGGTGTACAATCAACCCTTTGAAACATAAATGTTTTAAAAGTGACTTGGAAAGGGTTTTAGCATGAGTGTGCTACCTCTGAATCAAAGGCCTTCATCACACCCGGGAAACTATAGCTAGCATTAATTTTAAGGCAAGGTGGAGGACGGTAGAGGTAGTTCTGAGAAATAAAGAGTGAAGAAAGAAGCTACAAATTTGGAGAAAATGTAAAATGGACCCCCAAAAAAAAAAAAAAAAATTCAAATCATATGTGAGGCAGGTACCATTATTCGGTTTGAAAAACACGAAAGGTTTTCTTATATTTTTGACAGGATTTTCAAAGGTAGTATATAAAATATGCTAATTTATTTATAATTTGATAATTATAATAAAGGAAATTTTGATAATGCTACTAAAACGCATGGCTTTTGTCTAACCTGTCTTATCAAAATACCCATGTCACGCGGTTCAATGTGTCATAAAGAAAACTAACAAACGTGTTTTGTTTTCCGCAAAAATGAAAACAGTAAACAGCTTCGGGACACGCAAGGCCTATTTCTTTTCTATTTTTAAGAATAGTTTTGATTTTTGTTTTTGTTTTTTTAATAAAAAAAGGGACAAAAAGTACACCATCATGTTTTCACACTTATTGATTATCAAAATGTTTTCACACTGTTATCTATTTTGTAAATTATAATATTAAAATTAAAAGCCAAATGGGCCTATGTATGTACGAAACAGGGAAGCAGCACTAGCCATGTGAGTTCCTGGTAATTCATTCGATTCATGCAGCTGGTACCTTGAAGCCTGACATGTAAATCCCAGAGCCAAGAGGTGATGGATATCGTATAAACAAGCAGACAGATTATTCATTTATAAAAGTATTTAAGCAACACGGCAGACATACAGTTGTTTTTGGTACTCTTTTTTTCTTTCTCTAGCAACCTTCACATCTTTGTGAAGAAACAACAGTGATAAAAACGACAAGTCCTGTAGACTGTAGTAATACTGACTACGAAAGTTTTTTGGGGTGATGTCTTGCTTTTATGTCAATAGTGAATGCTTATTCAATCATTGCACTGAACTGAACTAACAGGCTGCAACTCGTGCCTCTCTGGCTTTTACCAAGCTTGCTTTTTTTCCCCACTGATACTTCCTTTACGTGTCTAATATACATGTGCCCACATAGCAAGCATCCCACGTGTGTCATGCATGCATGTGCAATATCACTGTTTATATCTTTTTCTTCTTTATGAACGAAAAAAGAGTAGCAGGGGTGATCATATTGAGATCTTATTCGCTGGGCCTAGGTTTGTGGGGGTGGAGATCTAAGATGAGTTATAGTTGTGCATTTATAGACCTAGCCTTATTGAAGACGCTAATGCATATGAGCTGGGAGAATTCAAATTTGAGATCTCCGTCTCCTAAACCCTTAAAAGTGAATTCATAACTACTAGACCAACCACGCCAGGGAGTTATGAGTGAGCATCATTTGATTTCCCAATTAGATGCACTGCCTAGTTCATGAATTCCGTGAGTCTCGGAGATATTTATGTCCTGGGTATGGTAAATGAGTGCACATTTTCATGCATATTGATATATATCACTTTTTTTTTTTTGGTTGAAAGAACAGTTTTTACTTTTTTGAACAGTTGATTCATATTCTTATGAATGTGCAGTCTTTTGGTTGCTAATACCGTTTGGCATATTGAATGTAGATTACATTAAGAATAGTAATCTTTATTACTGGGAATAGAAGACATTGTAATGGAATAATTATTACTATTCATAAGTTTGGTTGTTACATATAGAAAACTTGTAAAAGAAAATGTATAAAGAAACTTTACATTTTTGGAAATATATTAATTTTAAAACCTATTATATACACGAAGGAATAACTATTACATCCATTTTAAAGAGGAATAGCTATTCTTCAATTTAAAGAATAGTTATTCCAATGTAATAATTAATCCATGTAATAAAGATGCAACCAAATGACCGAATTGATATTACACATGGATAGATATTCTATTACAAGAGTTATTACAGCGTACCAAACGTACCCTAAGCAATAAAATGTTTTTTTTTTTTTTTTTTTTTTTTAAAACTTTGTTGAGGGTGAAGTTATTAATTAAAAGTCTTTAAATTTAGGGTCTCATAGATCATATGAGACCTAAAAAGTTAAAAAAAAAAAAAAAATACTATTCAAATCTTTTTTTGGTACACAAAAAAAATTTTTCATTTTTCATTTTTGATTTTTATAATATTTCCCAACAATTTAAGCAATCAACAAAGTGTCCTAAGTCCAAACCAAACGCACTCTTAAAAGTTAAAAGATAGTTATGAATGGTGACTTGGTCTTCCATTCGTTGATTAGTCTAGCTAATAAACATAGTAGCTGTCTTGACCTAGCTAGAAGAGGTATTCACACTTTGATTTAATTAGATGATGAGTAGAGGATCTTACACGTAGGGCTGCTTTATAGAGCTTGTATGTTAAAGTAGTTAATTAGATATGTCTTGGAATCCAAAAAAGTTGCTCTCAACAGTTTTCTTTGTCTGCATATCCTTTTTGCTTGCTTTAGCTTTAGATTTCTGAATTACGAGGGTGAGAAAAGGAAAATCACTAAATTCATTACAAGATAGATTCCCCCTTTTGAAGTATTTCAAAAATATTTCGTGTTTTCTTTCCTCAGCTCCTAGTCCCCTAGTTTTATTAGGGCATTGATTATCTCACACTTGTTAACGTACATTCTCTACATGTATCATCAGATTCATATATACATTCTTAAAAAAATTTGAATATACCAAATGTAAAAGTATGAACATTATATATACAAAGTGCACGTCAACAAATATTAAACAATACTTTCCAATTGTTTTTTTATTTAAAATGATAATTGACTAATTAAAATAATCAAATGAAACGTAGGATATTGGTGTAAATGTGCGTTATCCATCTTCTGATGTTCACTCATTGTTAACCCTTTTTCCCTGCTTTTCTTTTTTGTTTCTTTGTCTTAGTGGATTCTTTCTCCTTTGCAGGCTACATCATTGTCTTACTAAAGAGATTTGCTACCTTGTGATCTTTCTAAACCTTTAAACAGCCCACCAGTAGTTTTAGGGCAATAATTTTAAAAGAGTAATGTTAGAGGTAAAAAATTTTCAAAACTATTGAGGGAATAAGTTATAATTGGAGTAATACTATTGCACATTGATTCATAATCATTTTTTTTTTTTTACAAGCATGAATTATATACTTCCAAAAATGTTTTAAAAAATATTTAAAAATTTTTTATACCTAGTGTGCGTTTGGGTCTCAATTACAAGCTAACTTATTATTTATTTTTTTCAATACTATTTGTGAATTCCACATGAGTTCCCTACTTATTTTATTTAACTTTTATCTTTTATTTATAGTATTTTAAGTAAAAAGCTAATTAAATTATTCTCAAAAGGACATAATAATTTTAATGATTTTTTTTTGTGTGGATAGTTTTAATGATTCTAGAAAGACCAAAAATGTATGATGACAAATATAAAATTAAATATTACACGTGTGTTAATAAAAGAGCACCCTTATTATTATTATTATTATTTTTTATATAATATATTAGGGGAGATTTATTAGAAGGAACTGTAGTATTTTTCTCTTAGAAAATCTTGATAGGAAAAGGAGAAAGGACCCCATTCTAATGAATTGTGACAGTGTATTTTTACTTTTCATAGGATATTTCACTTCAATAATTAGGTTTTTCTAGCTCTTTATTCCTTTAAGAATAGGATGTGATGTGAAGTGGTGACATACGGACATGTGTTTCAATTGGATGTATGCAGTGCTATATGAATCTACATTGTCATTACATTGTGTTCTATTCAGATCAGAAACATGCCGCAAGCTGTGAACTACAATATTATACATTTTCCAATATTACACAAATTTGTATCCATGTATTGGTAAATCTTCAAATTTCAAATGTAGAGATCTTTCTGTAGAATTTGAAAATCTATGACCTTAAAATATCCAAACCTAATCCTGTAATTTCAGAAAAAGACCATGAATTTGAAGCATTCAATCCCAAATTGCGATATTGGAATTTCAAATCTTTGATATGATTTATGTTGACCCAAAAATTGAATCACCATGAATCTAGAATGTAAAGGGTAGTTATTCCCAAAGATTAGACTTGATTACTTGACTAAAGTCAGGCTTATATATATATATATATATATATTCAAATTGGTCAACAAACTTTAATTTGGAGTACAAAGTGACTACCATGAAGTACTCAATATGGACTTGCGTGCTAGCTCCATAACTTTTTTTTCCTGCTGCTTTGATTGTATTGTTGAAAATTGAAATTCAATGGGAGTGGCAATCAATATATGATCCTCATAAATAATCTTATCTGCAGTTAGCAATCACAAAGCATATGTAGCCACAAAAGTGGAACATAAGAAAAGTTTTTAGTAATTCATGCTGTGTTTACGGAAATAGAGGTAGATGTTTGGAAATGTCAGAACAAAACATGGACAGGGAGGCTCGAAGATATCACAGATGACACACTCGTGCCCTCTTGAAAACATCTAAGGAAGCATACATGGGTTTTTAATTTAAATTCTATGTAGACTTTTTGCTAGGTTATTCTATATTATATTCTTATACCTTTTTGCTCTTTATTCATTTATTTATTTGGAATGAAGATTAACAATAGGAAGTTCCTTGTTTCGAGTTCTTGTACAAATTAAATTTTGGATACATTTTCACAATTATACCATGTCATTGCATGGATGTGCACATGAAAAAGGAGTCGTACGTAGAAAAGGAAATTAAAAAAAAAAAAATTATCAATAATTGATGCGTTCTCTCTCTCTCTCTCTCTCTCTCTCTCTCTCTGTGCATACGCAACTTACACACTTTTTACATTTTACAATTGTTAGGGTCCTAAACTCCCACTCTAGTGTTCTATAACTCTAAATAAATTATAATTTATAATTCAATTAGTACAATAATTTCTTAAACTTATTCCTAACCACCAAATACAATAATATATTCTCTTTAGAAATTAATATCAAATGAGATCTTTACTCAATTTAGATAAACCAATTCTTGGTAATTGTAGTACGTACTTTACTTAATTAAAAAACTCCTCTCCTACAGAAAACTCTAAATTTATTTTTCTTTTATATATGTTTTACGATTAAAGAAAAAATCATGGCTTTTCTTTGCTCTCTTTCACACATACACAATTTTTCTCTGCTATATGCAACAAACCCTGAATCTCTCTTCTCTCTCTTTCCCTTAGCTCTCCCTGGCTGTGTTTTAAGCTAGCTCTACTTGCAAAATCACACTAAACTGTCTTTGTAAAATAACCTTGCCGACTATTACTTTTTTCTCTAGGAACACAAGAATTCCTGATTCTAACTGAATTATTAGCCTATTAGGACACTTGACTTGACTTGGGTGGCTTGCTGCCCACACTGCAACAAGCTCATTAAATGATGACATGAGAGTTGGACCCACAACAATGCCAAGTGACAGAGGCTTAGGGCCCGTTTGGTATAGGAGTTTGAGTCTCATTTTATTAAAAAATAAAAGAAAAAGAGTAATCATAAGGAAACAGCATATACTATATGAGCATATAGAAGATTTATTATGACAAAGATTGGGGAATCCCACAATAGCAATCCCTCTCATTGTTTATAAAACCAGCATAATGGAGGATTCTTGCATAAATGCATGTCATCGCCAATATCGTAAAACTAAAGCAAACCAGTTTTATTCAACTTTTAATTAAGTCCAACAAATCGAATGCTCCTGATTTGATTAATAGGCCTTATTGAATAGTATATTTCATAAAGATGCATATATTTTGGAATCTTACTGATTGACCAAATCTAATTAAGTTTTGATATTCCAGTTTCTAGCAAGATCTCAGCTAAGATGCAGATTAATTAATAAATATTTAAATTACTAGTAACTTCTTTGCAAAAATGCATATATTTTTTAAATCATACCGAGGGACCAAATCTATTAATTAGAGATCTTCCCAGTTCTAGCAACATCTTTGTAAAGATGCAGGCGTGTTCAATGTATGGAACATATTCTAATTACCAGGGGCGGCTCCACAGCCAGCCCAGGGGGTTCAAATGAACCCCCTGGCTTGGCCCCAAAAAAAAAATTTATATATAAAATTTTTGTTTGTTTTTTTTTTTTTTTGTTTTAACCCTTAAAATAAAATTTTGAACACCTTTGTTTAAACCCAATTGAAATAAACTTGAAATATGGTCATATTAGTTCTATTTTCATAATATTTTCACAATAAAGATTAAGTGACAAGTTGTAATTAACTTTTTGTCTAAATCAATAACTGACATCACTTTTTTTTACATACCTTTAACAACTTGCCATCTAGATTTTATTACGTAAATGTTTTGTCAGTAGCACTACTCTTAAAATTGCTCCTTTGTTAAAAAATAAATAAATATTCTCTCTAGACTCTAGCTTACTTTACTGTTGATGGTAGAATGAAATTGTTTTTTCTTGGACTTTTCTTCTTCATTAACAAAAAATTACACCACTTATACAACCAATTGATCTGTATTTATATCTATGATTCTTTTCTCATTCTCTCTTTTCCCCTTCTATATTTTCTTGCTATCTAATCAAGTAGTTTGATAAGTGTTCTACAGTTTTTTCGATTCCAAAAAGTCTTTTAGTGCTTACTCCAATTCCAAGAAAATGACCACATGTGTGGTTAAAAATCCATACACTTCAAAAACAAAATCTTATATAAGTTACTATTTATTTTTCTTAGTTTAACGTTTACTCTTAGACCTACTTTTAGGTGTGTTACTATTTTTCTTTATCACATATTTTTATTTAATTGATATTACATATGATTATAATAAATTAACATTAATTTTGACAAATATTATGATTAGTTATTTATTTACATGCATTCTATCGTTGTTTTCTTACCGATCTTTAAACTATTAATAATTTTTTAGACTATTTTACAATATAGTTGTATTGTATACTATTAAGAATACTATGTTAGATTATTGTATGTAACATGACAATTGTATATACAAAAAACAAAAAAAAAAAAAAAAAAATCATTTTATTTTTTACTCTCCACAACAAAATCCCAGCTCAAGACACTATTGAACCCCCTAAAAGAAAATCCTGAAGCCGCCACTGTAAAAAAAAAAAAAAAAAAAAAAAAATCATTTTATTTTTTACTCTCCACAACAAAATCCCAGCTCAAGACACTATTGAACCCCCTAAAAGAAAATCCTGAAGCCGCCACTGAGTTTGAGTAATGTTATTTGTAGTTTTTTGAAATATTTGTAGGTGAAAAAATGTGTGGAAATGTATATAATGTTGTTTAAAAACTGAAAATATGTTGTTTAGCTACTCTACTAAACAGGGCCTTATTTCCATGTAGTTTGATTGTGGTCAATGTCCTGAGTTCTAAATTCTTAGAGACACGAAGTTGATTCTCATGATGCTCATAGATTGACACTATTAGGATCTTGGTGACGAGTTGATGTTAAGTTGCATGTGTTGAACTCAATTAGGCTTTGATTGGTTGGAGATGTAAAAGTAGAGGGATAGAAAATTGTGAGAATTTACAAAAAAGTGGAGAAATAATATAGATTTAATTTTTCCTTATGTCTGTTTGGTTGAGAGAATTGAAAAATGGAATGATGGAAAACTCCATCTTTTAGTTGAGGAGAAAATAAACAAACAACCAAAAAAGAAAAGCAATCACGCCCAATTAAAAAAATAGAGGCAAACAACCAAAACTTGAGAAGAATGGTAATTAAGTTATTTGATTGTAACTGTCCTTCTTCTTCCCATTTTTTTCCAAATCAGAAAGACATTAATTTTTGGTAGGTCTGAGGAGAAAATAATCAAGCTCTACTAAAATCTCTCCCAACCAAATAATAAAAACACTCATGTTCTTTGTATTTTCTTCTCCCATTTTCTATCGTCCCCAAAATCACCCCAACCAAAAGGGCTGTTAAAGGAGCACTCGTATAGTTGCATTCCCCCATCTCTTGCCTAGGTCTCTCAATTATTGATTTGTTTGGTGAATAGCTGTTGTATTGTCACATTCAAACATGCATGGTACGGTTTAGAAACTCATTTTGTGACCATGTCTTTAGTATTCTTTGCATGATAAAATGTGAAGGTACTGTACTAGTTTTGGAAAAATCACCTTGCAAGAACATACATGCATTTCAGTGTTCCCCACGGCCCCCACCCATATATATATATATATTCTCAAATCCATGTGAATTTTTCTTGTCTAGTCCCTGTCCATGTTCTCCATGCATCTAATAAGATGTGCATTATCTAGGAACTTCCACATAATAGCTAAAGACTAGCTCCAATCCAGAATCCCCAACCAGTAAACCTTTCATATCATCTAAAAAAACAAAAAAGAAGAGTAAAAACATATGTCAAAACAAACAAGTATTTTGACTGTATATTGAGTCGTTATTATCAATATTCCGTATGCATAATAGAGGAGAGTACTTTTCCTTTATCACACTAGTTGGACTCGTATATGTATAAAATGTTGGCATCAAAATCATCAGTATAAGCAACATTAAAAAAAAACAAAGGTCATGCTAACGAGTGCTTTTAAAGTAATAGTTAATAATCTATTTTAGGAAAGTTTTGATACTACTTTTATGAGAAATAAAAAAAACCGTCAAAACATTAATTGTTTTTTTTTTCTCATAAAACCTTTTTTTAAATAAATTATTAATCATTACCTTAAGGGCATCCATTAATTAGCATTTTTCAAAAAGAAAAATAAAAAAATCTTCCATAAACCCTTTGCACAATACAGTTATGGATATTCTAAAACCCATTAATTGAACCGTCCAAACTTGCGTCCTTTCCACAAAGTAACAGAAGGAATAATTATCATAATAAAGGACTGAACCCAATTTCCCCAATCCAAACAATTGCTCTGGTTATTTCTGCGAAGCACTCCCCCTAAAGTTACTTTGTTGGGTTCATATTCCTTGATCATCATCTAGCAACATGGATATATATATTGATTTAATCAATAATTCTAGGGCCAAAGAAAAGTCATAATCTTTCTCAATATGGATATGTTGTGATTGATGTTAGTAGTTAAAGAATATTATTATAGCTCAATTGTTACTTTTTTTTTTGTTTCCTAGCCTGTAGGGTTTGAATATCTCCCAACTCTAACTATCTTTGTATAAATAAATAAAATGCAATTGGTATTAACAAAGGGAAAAGAAAACGGATGCTCTAAAAGTATTAATTTAGCAAATATTTATAGAAATTTTTTATGAGAAAAAAAAACTTTTTAAAATGTTGAAAGTAGTATCTAGGGAAAAATTGACATTTAAAAAAAAAATATTTTCCATGAGAGTAATATCAAAACTTTTATAAAATAGTTTATTATCAAATGCCCTAAAAACACCCGCTAAAAGTGATTTTATAGTTAAACCCATGTGTAAGTAATTCCTCCAATTACAATTTACTACATTTTAATTATGATTTTTTTTTTTTAAATATGGAATTTTTGTATCCTAGACTTTACTCTAATTTAAAATGTGCTTGTAAAATTATAGGTCCACTCCAAGCCTGAAACTCTTGACATGGTTTCGAGCCCATGTACTTCAAATCAGTATCTCTGTGAGTCGATGGAGCTAACTTGAAACATTCATTTTCAAGAAACATTGCAGTTTCAGGAGTAAATCATTTTGCTGCTAGGTGAAGCCCCCCTTATTAAATCAAAGTACACTACTAAATGTAGGGGTCGTATATTGACAACTTTTTTGTCATAACTCATGATAGAATCGAGGACAAACAGTTAAGGTCTTTTATGTTATTGGGTTATTGGGACATGCCTAGCTGCTTTGCCCTCAGGGCCTTTCTACTTCCAAATTCTTATCAAAATAATTTGTTAGACTTTACTCAAAAGTAATTCTGAGGCCTTCGTCCATAAAGAGAGAATGTATAGCCTTTTATTTTAAAGCTCCAACTTTATTTTAGGCACAATTATATATTTATCAATCTTATTTTTTAAGCAAAATAAACTAATAAAAATAAGTTATATTATATTAAGTGAACACTTAGTCTATTCACTATACTATATGAGATAATGAGAATGACAATAGAGTGAAGTTAAAACTACTATACATTTCCTTTCCAAAAAAAAAAATTACCATAAATTTTACCATATAGGACTTATAAACAATTGTGTCAACTTTTAAACACAAATCAGAATAGTAAATAAGAATTTATTAATTATGTTATTGATGTGACATTAATCACATTTTTTGTTTGATAATTTGATTTTACAATGGGAGATGAGAGATTCGAATCCTGAACCAAGAGATGTTAATTACTTAAAATACAAGGCTCTTGGTAAAATGTTATATATAACAAAAGAAGATATAAGTATAACTAAGTTCAAAGCTTTAGATCATGTTAAATAATTGCAACAAAATATTAGTAATAATAATTGTTATATAAAATACTATGATTTAATCATATATACTATGATTAATAATATGTGTGAAATTATTTTGAAGAGCATTAATTATTAGGAATTATTCTATTAGGAGAAAAAAAGAAAAAGAATTACAATTACTATATTCCTATCATCAAGCGAAGTTGGTCCTACAGAAAAATTATTGATTATTAAGATTACTTAATAATGAAATATTAGTGGTTATAAGGTCAACTAAAAATCTAGATGTCCTAAATCTTTTTCCATGAATTAAGTTGCATCTTTTGTGTTTTTCTTAATAACTACGTACCAAAGGTGTTTTCGATGATGATTTTGAAAGTGAATGAAGAGATTTAGGCTTCAGTTTGACATGTAATTGGGTCACGAACTTTTAAAAAAAAAAATTGCTCAAAGAGAGATAGTAAAATACTATACACTGTTCCTAAGTCTAGAATGGAAAAAAGGCAGAAGTGTCACAAGGGTGCTAAAACTTATGCAGTTGTTCCAAAATGGTACTACAATTGTTTGGCCAACTCTTAAAAGAATATATAGTTGTTTAGATGAGATAATATTTTGAGGCTAAAAGATGTCAGAATTACCTTGCTTTGAAGGGTGTGGACTATGGACTGTGGAGCCGCAAATTTGGAGAGGTAAATGATTTTCACTACGTTCAAGAAGATGTATATGGACTTTCTAATAAATGAATTGGCAATTTAGCATCACAGGGAAAATGGATCCATAATGATTTTGTCCATAATGCTTGTTTAAAAAAACTAAATTAGTGTTTAATAAGAAATATGGATGCTAATGTGAATGAGTGAATCTGCTTCACATAATCTGCTATCATTATTGTAGGGTCTTGTTTCTTTAAGCAAACCCAAAAACAATAGATTTGTAGAGTAAGGGTTTTAGAACTAGAGTTAACAAGGGATTCACCGCAAAAGATCACTCCTTTTCTTTTTTATTCATCTGTTTTCATACATTTCATGCTCTGTTTCAAACCCTTTCCCTCTGTTATATAGCCACCCTCACTCTCATCCCTACCGTCCACGTGCTCCCCATCCATGGACTTGCTTAAGTGCCTGTTGCGTCAGGCAGCTGCTTTTCATCTTTGGGTGAGTGGCGGTAGGTCATGGAGCACTGTTCAGATGTCTTCTCCACATAAATGCGGCCAGAAAAGCTGCATTCTGATATGGTGCAGGAGATTGATTGAGTAAGAGAAAAACCTAGTCGATCGTCCGAGGACCCCACCTGATCAAGATAAGCTCAAAGCACACTCCATGAACGATAAGGATGAAGAAATATCTGAGGGGAAGGCTGCTGCCAACGTATTTAATGCACTGCAACAGCTTTTCTGGCCGCATTTATGTGGAGAAGACATCTGAACAGTGCTCCATGACCTACCGCCACTCACCCAAAGATGAAAAGCAGCTGCCTGACGCAACAGGCACTTAAGCAAGTCCATGGATGGGGAGCACGTGGACGGTAGGGATGAGAGTGAGGGTGGCTATATAACAGAGGGAAAGGGTTTGAAACAG
>NW_027069755.1:138923-179503 GCF_002906115.3 Quercus suber | reverse complement strand
AAAAAAAAAAAAGTAATGTGTGCATATAGGTTTTAATGGCAGTTTAATTTTGCAATAAATTAAGTTATATAGCTTATTAGTAACGCAAGCAAATTTAATTTATTTTATAGCTTAGGTTTTGGGCCTTTTGGCTCCTAATCCAATTCTATCTATCCAAGATATTAATTTTTTTGGGGTAAAACATTTAGTAAACACTCAATTTTGCACCCATAATTTTTTTTGAGCAAACAACAATACTTATTAGAACACACATAAAAATAATAATATTAGTGTTTTAAACCAGATTTATAATACATTACACAATTAGAATACAACCACAAAAGGGCCTAGTGTACGTGTCTAGTGTTCGCTGTTTATAACATCAGTTTACAACTACAAATGTTAGACATTTTTGTAGTTGTACTATGACTGTGTAATGTATTATAAACCCGGTTTAAAATACTAATATTATTATTTTTGTGTGTGTTCTAATAAGTATTACTGTTTACTAAAAAAAAAAGGATGTTTATTCCACATTGATTGTGTATGTCTAGTGTTCACTGTTTATAACCCCAGCCTACAACTACAAAGGTTAGGACCTTTTGTAGTTGTACTCTGGTTGTGTAATGTATTATAAACTCGGTTTAAAACACTAATATTACTCAAAAAAAAAATTTTGCACCCTTAATCTATATATTAAGTTTCTTAATTAATTTCAATCATTCAACTATTTTAAATTTAGATCTCATTGGAAAATAATAAAATTGTTGGTGTTGTATTTTTATTCTCATTAGAAAAAAAAAAATATATATATATATATATATTTTTTTTTTTCTAGATAAAAAAATCTCAAGTTTTGGTTGAATAAAATAAAAATATTATTTTTTATATGTGAAATTTGAAAAATATCTTAAGGACATTGACCATGTTCTGAGGCACTTAACAACATTATTTGGAAAGAAAAAAAAAAAAACTAGATGGAATTAAGGACTAAATTTAAAAAAAGAAATTATAAAGAAAACTTTAATGATGAAATTAAGAATAGGCCAAATGCATAAATATCCCTTAAAATTTTTTCTTATAACTCTCTAAAGTTCATACTTGTAAAATTGATCCACGGGACTAATTAGGGGTCAATTCACAAATATAAAAATTGAATATCTAGGGAGTTAATTACTAACCCAAA
Organism: Quercus suber; assembly: GCF_002906115.3. Lineage (NCBI taxonomy): Eukaryota > Viridiplantae > Streptophyta > Magnoliopsida > Fagales > Fagaceae > Quercus > Quercus suber. Next base: position 178,338 of record NW_027069755.1, on the reverse strand, counting down.
CCTAGGGATTTTTATGCATTTTGGCCTTAAAAATAAGTCCAACTTAAAAGAACATAATTGGTAATATACCTTTTAAAGATTAAAGATGATATTTGTATATTGTGAATATATATATATATCTCATTAGAAAATATTAAGAAAACAGTTCTTTTTTTTTAACAATACTAGTCAACATCTTTACTACTAGTATTATTTTCTTGCATGCGCAGAAGTCAAAAAGGAAAACTAACATCTATTTTTCGTTGTCCAATGTGGTAATAAACTCTATAGGTGCATGAAAAATAAAAATAAAAAAAGAAAGAAAAGAAAAAGGAGCTTTTGTTACATAGAACCACACAACAACACAAGGATCCACCGTGTCTCTATGTTTAGAAGACACATTAGAGGATAGTGGTCATTAGTGCAGTGACAGGACAGTGCTGTGTATATATAACAAAGATAACAAGAAAAGAATCACATAATTAATTTTCGTAATCATCACCCAATTTTCACTGTTGTGTTAAATCTATACGTACTATCATGAAACCCCAAATAACTGTCAAAGGCTGTCACACTCTTACCTCATCATAAAGCGAGGTCAGAGATAGAGATAGAGATAGAGATGGAGAGAGATGGAGGGCTGAACACATCAAATCTGTGGAGCCCTAGTTCTGTTGGTTAAAAAAAAAAATATATATATATATATATATTTATTTTTTTTCTAATGAGAATAAAAATACAACACCAACAATTTTATTATTTTCCAATGAGATCTAAATTTAAAATAGTTGAATGATTGAAATTAATTAAGAAACTTAATATATAGATTAAGGGTGCAAAATTTTTTTTTTGAGTAATATTAGTGTTTTAAACCGAGTTTATAATACATTACACAACCAGAGTACAACTACAAAAGGTCCTAACCTTTGTAGTTGTAGGCTGGGGTTATAAACAGTGAACACTAGACATACACAATCAATGTGGAATAAACATCCTTTTTTTTTTAGTAAACAGTAATACTTATTAGAACACACACAAAAATAATAATATTAGTATTTTAAACCGGGTTTATAATACATTACACAGTCATAGTACAACTACAAAAATGTCTAACATTTGTAGTTGTAAACTGATGTTATAAACAGCGAACACTAGACACGTACACTAGGCCCTTTTGTGGTTGTATTCTAATTGTGTAATGTATTATAAATCTGGTTTAAAACACTAATATTATTATTTTTATGTGTGTTCTAATAAGTATTGTTGTTTGCTCAAAAAAAATTATGGGTGCAAAATTGAGTGTTTACTAAATGTTTTACCCCAAAAAAATTAATATCTTGGATAGATAGAATTGGATTAGGAGCCAAAAGGCCCAAAACCTAAGCTATAAAATAAATTAAATTTGCTTGCGTTACTAATAAGCTATATAACTTAATTTATTGCAAAATTAAACTGCCATTAAAACCTATATGCACACATTACTTTTTTTTTTTTCTTTTGGGAAAATTGTAAATCATACCCCTAAAGTTTAGGAGTGATTGGATTTTACACCCTGAAGTTTTAGAATTTAAATTTTACACCCTAACGTTTGGCGTGTTTGGATTTTACACCCTGACGTTTTAGAATTTGGATTTTACCACCTATATATTATGGGTGATTGGAATTTACTTCCTAAAGTTTGAGAGTGTTTTGATTTTACACCCTAAAATTTCAAAATTTGGGGGTGTAAAATAATCCAAACACTCACTAATTTTATGGGGTAAAATCCAAATTTTGAAACATTAAAATCCAAACACCCCAAACTTCAGGGGATAAAATCTAAAGTTTGAAACTTTAAGGTGTAAAATTTAAACACCCCCAAACTTTAGGGGTGCAATTTGCAATTTACCATTTTCTTTTTGAAAACATATGCACACATTACTTGTGCATCATAATATGATAATATGATGGCTTTTCTTGAAAAAACTAGTATAATGACAAAAGCAAGTATTAGCTGGTCTTCATAAACTTATTTTATGGTGTTATCCTATCCTCACACGAGCATTTAGCTTTGAAATTTGAATGCAAAGATTAATTAGATGTTGATGCTTTTGACCCTGACTAGTTTATTTGTTTTGTTTCTCAAAATTCCTTTTTTATTGTTTGGACCCTCCTCTTGACTTAATTTTAGGATCAATATGAAAAGGGAGGGGGAAAACCAATGTCCAATAATCACCACTTAATAAAAACAGAAATCAAGTCAAAATCATTCAAACTTCATAGACATCTGCTCACATTTAAAGTTGACATGCCTCTAATTTTGACCATCCATGTTTAGCTTTACTTTTAAAATTAGAATGGACAATAAAGCTATGTCTATTACATTATTATCAATTTATCATTGTTGTTTTTATCGTTGATGGTGATAATGAAATGATGACCAAGAATGCAATTATCTTTGTGATTTAAAAAAAAAAAAAAAGGAACCTTATTTTTAAGGAACTCCAGAAAAGTCGGAATGGAAAAGCCAATCTTGACAAGGAGTAAATTGTAATAAATCACCTTTTTTTCAAAATGAAATAAATAAATAAATAACTTCAAAAAAAAAAAGCAAAAGAAAATGAGCGTAATTACCAAAAATATTAATTCTTAACTATTCTGATAATTTTTAACAGTTAATTGCTTTATTTTCATGGAATTAGCTATGAAAGGTGCATTTTAAAATTCAGTGATAATTGTTTTTCGAAATTATTTCAATTTTTTTTTTTATAATTATGATTAGATATATAGGTTTTTGTAGATGTTGTACTGGTGGTACATTTATTTGACTGCATCTCTCTATTGAGATCTAAACTCTGAAGCATTCTATTTGCCTGTTTGCTTTTTGACCATGCGAGTTTAAAGTAGAAACTATTGAAAAGCATTCCAAAAAGCCCATTCGTTAGGGTCCTTGTATTCTGTCTCTCTCTTTTTTATTTTATCTTATGAAAAGTGTGTATTTCTCTCTTTCGAGCAATTCTGTACGCATGTAGTATTGTACAGTAATTAATTCCCATCCCATTAATTAGTACTGTACAATTAGAAATGTCAAATTGGCCTCAGCTTCTGTCTTTCTCCTTTTCAAAATTCTTACATAACACCATCACAAGTCACATCTAAGATTCTTTTTTCTAGGAGAAATTCGAAACTATCCAAAAGTCTTAGGGCACAAGGTCTTAAATTCCAAAAGAAAAAAAAAACTATTAAAAAAAAAAACGAAAATATCTGTTTGTTGAGATACAAAATAATTGGATCACATAGATTTATATGATTCAGTTGTATGCTTATGTCCATGGGTGACATTTACGATGAAATTTCACTAAGAAAATAGAAAAATTATAAAGACGGCAATGGCATAACAAAATTGCTACTCTTACAAAACCCATACCGAAAATACATTCAAAGCAGAGACGAAACCAGAACTTGAAGTTAAGGGAGTGGCTAGGTATGAACAAAATTATTTTGTTTAAAATTTTTTAAAGGGTCGGGTTGTTTGTTTTGAGTAAAATTGGTTGATTAGGCTTAATTGTTTTTCACTTTATTATTAGTAATTTTTGTTGTTGGGTAATTTTTTGAGCTTGTTTATTTTGTTTTAGATTTTAGATCTAGCCTCTAAAAGGAAGAAAATGTTAAAGCTACAAACTTTTTTGCAAATTATTAATGTGATGAGTGGTTATTAGTAAGTAAAAATGTAATGTAAGTGATAGGCCCAAATGCAAACCAATAAGAATTTACTACCTCAATAATTTGTAAAAATATTGTAGAAAAGTTTGTAACTATAGTAGGACTCTTAAAAGAAACAATGATTTTGTTAAGGGAAGCAAAGTGTAATTTTATAGAACAAAATTACTAAAATTGGTACTTATGTATATATTAATATTTTTTTTAAGAAAAAAAATTCTTGTCCAAGTCTCCCTCTGTCCTTGATTCAAGGAGTTCTTTCCCTCTCTCTGATACGAGCATATCACAAGAATTTCTAATCCTTTAATCGTGTTATGGACCAAAGTTGTGGCGTACATATGTGTGTGTGTGTGTGGTGCAAGATCTGTGTTGCCACGGGGCACTAAATCAAAACCAAGTAAAATTTCGTTTGCAAGTTCTTGTTCTACACGATTGAATAGCCAAAAGTCCCAAGTTAAGGATATGTTTGGTAACTGTTTTTTCCCTTTATTTTCTATTTTCAAAAATAATTTTCTATTTTTTAGACTAAAAAACTTGTTTTGCAACCTAAAATGGACAGAAAACAAAAACTGTACTCAAAACTCAATTTGTGAAGGAAACTGAAAACATGCAAAATGTTGTTTTCAATTTCTAATATTCAAAAATCAATGAAAACACGCATTTAATTTAATAAATTTGTCTCATTTAATGAGTTAGCATTAGAGTTTAATCCTAGGAATAACATATTTTAGTATTCTCTTTTTTTTTTTTTTTTCAAAAACCTATCTTTTTAATTTCAACTACCCAAACATGTTTTTGATTTCAAAAATACAATAAAATTGTTTTTTCTTTATATTCCCAAAAACAAGTTTTTGAAAATAGAAAAAAAAATGTTACCAAACATAACCTAAGATTTTAGGATTTTTTTTTTTAAAATTTTATATAAGATAAAATTTCTACTTTAACTTAATCTAATTGTATATGTGTATAAAGCTCCCTCCTAGAGACTTGAACCCCAACTCTTACCCCTCATACCTTACAAGCACATATATTTGTAGAATGACCACTGGTCACCAAGGGTGCGCAGTGGTGATTCTAGGATTATTAAGACTTGCTCAAATAGCTTGATCAATCAACCACCGACAACAATATTGATAGTCCTTTTACTCCTCTAATTCCCCCCACCCCCCCCCCCCCAAAATTACAAAAGAACCTTTACCAAACTATCAGTATATTAAAGTTACTATTAACCTATTCTAATCCAATTAACAAGTAATATTAACTTCAAAAAAAAAAATCCAAGTAATATTATATATTTCAAAAGTCTTAAAAAGTTAAAATTATTATTTCATTTAAAATTATATTTTAAAAAAAAAATTAAATGAATTCAAAGAAATTTTATTATTATNATCCCCCCCCCCCCCCCCCCCCCCAAAATTACAAAAGAACCTTTACCAAACTATCAGTATATTAAAGTTACTATTAACCTATTCTAATCCAATTAACAAGTAATATTAACTTCAAAAAAAAAAATCCAAGTAATATTATATATTTCAAAAGTCTTAAAAAGTTAAAATTATTATTTCATTTAAAATTATATTTTAAAAAAAAATTAAATGAATTCAAAGAAATTTTATTATTATGAATTATTTTAGTTATCTATCATGCTTTTTAGCTTAAACAAAATAAATTTGATCTTTCACAAATAAGCTTTTGTCATTGAATTGAGGTAATTCTTTTACATATAAATTATAATCAATCCATGCATCATATGGACATGATCTCCCATCAAATTGCCATTCATATGGGAATCAATTAAAATTTGGACATCCTTTGCATATTAAACATGCAAGATGATTTTAAAACAACAATGAAAGTAAGGGATTGAGTATAAAAAATATTAGAAACACAACAAATTACACAATTTTTCCTACAACTTGACACATGGTGATAGCGAGTTGCGAGTGGTGGAGAAAAAATAGTGGATCCATATAAGTCCACATCTCCATTACTCACAACTCGCTACTCATGATGAATTGTGTTAAAAGTTGCACAATTTATTATGGGTCCTAGCATTGTGCAATTTGTGATGAGTATTGTCTAATTTGCTTTGGAGAAACTTGAACACCAATAATATTGCAACTTTCAAGATCTAAAATTGTACGGTAGATTCATAAATAAGGGTGCATTAATACATCAAAAGCTACTTGTACAGTTGTACGTTCAAAAAATAAATGAAACTGTACTAATAAAAAATTTCTCACTACAATCTTTGGTTAAAAAAAGAAAAAGAAAAAGAAAAGAACCGAGGAACAGATTATCGGTTGCATCAAGTAACAGCCTGAAAATTCAAGCATCTTTTCCTTTTTCTTTTTTAAGCTTAGTATGTAAAGTTTGGACTATCGTGAATAGTGAAAGAATGCATTCTTTCATTCTTTGCTCAAAAACTATAAAGTTTTTAGTTTTCGATTGTTTAAAAAAAAAAAAAAACATATTACAAAATGTTTAGAAAATAAATTTAATTTCAAGCGTAAAGAGATGTTTTGATGATGCTAAAGAAAGGTGCTCTGAAGTACTTCGCTTAATTTTATTGTAATATATTTATTAATATTATTTGAACTTATTCCAAATAAAACAAAATTTAACTACAAAATCAATTACAATCTAAGGTTACAACTTTACTCAATATCATTAACAGTACTATATATTTCAAAATTTTAATTATTAGATTGCATGTTCTTTACACTCTTAATACATATGTCAAATTTTATGTCAATCAGATATTATTTACTACTAGTATGTAGCCATGTGCTACCACATGAGAATTAATATATTATTAATCATGATTTTATTCATGTTTAAAATGCTCAGTTAAGTCTAAATTCATATAATTAATTAGAAAATTTCATTAATAAAACTTAGCAGTATCTATATTTTATACAGAAAGATGAACCTTGGTAACAATGTTTATCCAAAAGATCTATTCACGCTTTTAAATCTTCAATCTCTATTGGTGATTGAAATTTTTGTAGCTTAAAAATTTTAAATTAAAAAAAAAAAAAAACCCTCAAAGTTGTACTCATTTTATAGTTTTACGATGGGTCATTTTTGTAACATGATGGACATTTGTGTGAAGAAAAAACCTCTAAAGTTCCATGGTTGATAAAAAAAATTCTCTCCAATCTTTTTTTATAGAGAGATGGGTTTGTGCGTGTTTTTATACATCCTTCATAGTTGTATTATCACGAAACAGGTCCAATGGATTTAGATTGGTACTACCGATTCCCAAAGTATGAGTGTTTAATATATTATTAATTTCATCTCATTGGCTTCTGCACATGACAGTAAAATTAAAAATAATTAGATTGTACACGTGTATAGTAAAATTGGACTCCAATTTCAGATTCTAATTGAACAATTGGAATAATAATATATGATAGTAACAACAATAGGAAAATTCAAATAAAATTTCAGATTAAATTGTAACAATCTGAATAAAAAATCCAGTAGAAAGACAAGGTGAAGTGATCCACTCCAAGAAGGAGACCAAACTTGCGTAAATATAGAATAATAAATCTCTCTCCGGAAAATTTACATTGTTCATAATCTTTACCTTTACTGAAAATTTTAAAAACATAGTGACTCACATCTGCCATCCAAACATCTACAGTCGGGTCCTCTCCAATTCGCGTGAGATTCCATTGATCACTAAATTCCTTTGCAGCTTGCAAAAAGTATAATCTATTGGTCCATAGTAGTGCTTTCTTCATTGTCATAGGTGCCAAACCTAAAAACTTAATTAGCACAGTAACTCACTTGACTCGATACATAGAAGTGATTTTAATGAGAATGAGCCCACATACATTTAGCCACATGATAAGCTCTTATCACCGATATTAATCTCTTTGGTTTTCACGTTTGACTACAAAATCAAGAAAAAACTTAATTAGCACAGTAACTCACTTGACCCAATACATAGAAGTGGTTTTAATGATAATGAGCTCACATACATTGAGCTACATGATGTAAAATTCAACTTCAATTTTAGATTCTAGACACATGGCACAAAATTAGAGTTCTAATTTGGAATTCAATTTCATACTCTCTCTGCTTCACCTATTATTATATATATATATATATATATGATTTATGAATTTATATTTTATGCATAATTTTAAATTACAAAAACTTGCAATTTAAACAATTTATTAATAACATAACCATTGATCTTTAATTTTCTAGAAATTTTGCAAGCAATGATATAAGAAGAAAATGTAATCCAATGGTGGATTATTCAAAATTTACTTCTAATAAAAAAAATATTAAGTAAGGTTGTAGCCTTAGACACTGAAACAAAGTTTATTGATTTTATTGGGATGGAAAGATTTGATTTGATTGTTGACTCTAATTTGGTGAATATTGTCAATTCCATGAAGATCAAGGGACAAGAAGTTCAAGTTGCTCAATTGATGACTTTCAAGTTTGGCAAGAAGACCAGGAAGATGAAGTATACAAAGTATTTGTTCTCTTGGCATGGAAGATTTCAGATTTCAAAGATGAACTTGAGGACGAGTTTGTTTCAAGTGGAGCGGTCTGATATAGGATAGAATCTTCAAATTAATTTCTGTAATTTGTTATATTTGATATTTTCACATAAAAAACGTTATTTTAGGTTTAGGTTATTTATTTCCTTATTTTTAAGTGTTTTTAATGTTTTTTAGGTCAAATTTGACTCCTGTTATGGTTAGGTATTAATTAAGAGTTATTTTAGAATATAATTTTTTGTCTATTAAGTTTTACGAAACCTTTAAATAGGCTCTTAAGTCTGTAAACATTTTTCAGAATTATTGATATTAATAAAAATTCAGATTTTTGTCTATTGTTTCTCTAGTAAATTTCAGAACTTTTTCTCCTTGTGGATTCAAGGAACCCTCGTGGATTCGAGGTCATTTTTCAGAAGCAAATGTGTTTTGTTTCTTGTTTTCTAGAGGTAGACGTGTTCTGTTTCTTAACGCTTCCATATTCCGACATCAATTTCACATGACATAATTTGCCAAAACATGTGATGTGTCTACCAAAGTAACACATTGCATAGTTGCCAACTTATATGTGTCATGTAGATTTCAGTTAGCTCAATCATTTTTTTTTTTTTTTTTTTTAATGGCACTAAATAATGAAACCATGTATAAAAGATATTTATCATAAATAATATAATGGGGTATGGGGAATGAGAGGTTGGGCTTCGAACTATATACATGATATAAAAATTTTAAAACTTAAAAAAATAATGTTTTAACAAAATTCAATTTTAGGTTTTAAATATAAGAAATTGGCAATCCATGACTCTATGGACTATAATTAGATTTGATTTTTAGAAGATTTACCTCTTCCCAATAAAGCATCAAGGCAAAAAACTAGAAAAAGAAAAGAGAAAACTTGGCTTTTACCTTTTGTTTTATCCCTTATAGTTGATGAAAGTGAAACGCTTTTCTTCTCTTTCTTTTTATTTTTTGGTTTTGCTTTGAGTGTAGGTCTCTTTTCATCTCCCCATCTACATATCCAATGCTCTCTCATTCAACTTTGACAAATCTAATCAAAATCACTTGTTCTATATGAATAAAAGATAGGACTAGACACCAGACAGCTTTAAACCTATGTATCTCTTTGGTGAGATTTTTGTCTCTCCTATGACTTTGCTAGTAAAATTTGCATTTCCCAGAAATCACAATGCTTTCAATCGATGGGATCATGGAAATCAAGTACGCGATGAGATTGAAGCCCATCATATTAGTTGACAATTCAACATGTTATAAAGATTATAATCATTTATGTGAAAATGTTACATTGCATACCATGGCATGTTGGACAAGAAAGTTATCGTCCATGCTGCTCTTTCTTTCTTTTTTTCCTTTCTTTTCTCTTTCCTGTGGAGTAAATAGTAATACTAACAGATAAATTGTGATTGGAATAATATCGATTTTAGTCTCATCACACATTTCACTTCTAATAACACCAATCATAACACGTTATCTTATCTCAACCTGAATTTTTTTCACTCACTGCCCTTTTTTTCCCCCCACTTTTAATTTTCTTTTTGTTTAACATGTCTCCTTTGTCATTGCCAGATGGCAAAAGGAACAATTTCAACTCTTGAAGTGTGAAATTGCTGAGAAGCTTGGGTTGAGAAAAAGAATATGGATACGGAACCTGTACTTGATTCTGTAGCTGCATTGCAAAGAACATGTTCTTTTGGACCCGGTGGTCCTGGAATCCTTTTGCTTACGCTGTTCTATAACCTAACCTTTTTTATTTTTGAGGACAATCTATAACCTTACTTGATAGGACTGAGATTCATTGTGCATCACGCTCACGCAGGACCTTAGGGGCAGAAGTTTGTCCACAATTGTCATGATGAAAAATGTGAGCCATGGCCGTACCTCGTACCGCATGACACTACATAACTAACCCAGAATGAACAGAAGAGCTTATTCAAAGCTCCATGATCGGTTTTTTTTTTTTTTTTTTTTAAATTCTTTAATTTATTATTTTTTTAATGAAAAGATTGAAATCATATTCAGACAAGGATGCAAGGGGATTCTCTTATCCAATTGAAAAAATATGAAATGCCTCTAACATATTGAGCTAAAGCATGAGTTGCTTTGTTGCCTTCTCGAGCAACATGAGAAATCTGCACGCTTTGATAGAGCTGAAGCTGAAGCAAGGTACCTGAAATGTTAATAGAAATACTTAGGGACGAGATTGATGAACCCAGCAAGGAATGGACTACTACCTTCTGGGAATCACCCTCAAGAACTGCATTACAATTACCCATCTGCCAAGCAAACCTGATACCTTCCCCCATGGCTTTTGCCTCAACCTCTAACAGATGCAATGGAGCATTCAGGGGGGAAGAGATAGTCCTTAGACCACTGGACAAGATGAGAAGCTTGTTTTCGAGATCCCCCATTCCAAATTACAATTCAATTAGTCCATAAACTCCAAACAACAGTAACCAACAACACCAAAAAGTCATCATCTCAGTTTAGCACATATTTGACACATCACACCAGGTCTAAAATCTCTGCAACGTGACACTGAGGGACTGCCCAGATCTGAACCCGATATATCCCAAACTGATCTCGCTTTGTTGCAACACTGGAATAAATGCCCATAATTTTCAGATTCCATGATGGTGTTTTAATAATCCAAGGTCAGAACTTGGGTGACTAGTAATTTAATCTTCAACTCCGGGGAACAAAGGAAAGAAAAAGTAAAGGTTTACTACAAGGCTACAAGTGAAGTGATAAGAGATTTTACAATAAGTCTATTGAACACACAAATTTTTCATAACTGTTGACATGGTATGTTATGATTAGTGCTTAATAAAGGTGGTGTGAGTAGTACATCCATGTAAAAGCGACGTTCTAATTACAACTTACCACCCGAACTAGTTGTGATGGAAAAAATTGTGTACCTAGTATTGCTCTTTAGTGTATATACTCAAACAAGCACAAATAGATAGATGACATGAAGTTATCAAGAGAAAATAAGTTCCATGAAATCTTTATTTTTTTTCCCCCTTTCTCTTTTTTATTTTATTTTTAATTAAAAAAAACAAACAGTGATACATTTCTGTTATATTGATGATAAGAACTGCTCAGTACATAATGGTATAACTTCTCTGCCCTTGGCCTGAGACCAAATGAAGCCGACTATTAGTATGGATCTTCAATGCCGGTTGACAAGAGCAGGCACAATTTGAAAACCCATCATAGCGGTCCAGAAATGTACAATAGAGGAATACCAACAGACTGTTCCATTACTACAAGCTCATCTCCTCAGGTAAACTGATTTCAAGAAAATATAGGCTGCAAAACAAGCAAAGAGATGCTTGTTAAGATGAGTAAAACTAGAAGTCTAGGACAGAGAATCTGGAAGCAAACGAATAAAAACTCTTTAATAGGTAGTTTCTTAGCTAATAACTAATTCTGATACCACCTCACACAAAAATCTATACTAACAACTTAGACAGAACAACACACTCCTGCAATGTACCATAGTTTTTTCTTTACTCTTGTTGAAGACACGTATTTGCATTCTCTTTCAACAACCCCTTGCCATGACAATTTAAGGCAGTGTTTTGATACTTTGTATCTCTCTTCCCTTGCCATGACAATTTAACGTAGGAATGATTTAATGATTCTTGTTAATAATAAATTCAAGTGCTACCAAGCCAGTACACACTGGCACCTACCCCCTATTAATATGTAACATCCCCATATGGGTGTGCTCAATTAATATTTTACATCATACAGCCAGTTAGCGCTAGCAGTCACTTCCATTTAAATCAAGCACATTAACATTGGTCCACCAGTTCCATGTTCCACATGACATGTAGAAAGGATGGGTCCCTGGTCTTACAAGTGGCAAGATTACATTGGAGGCAAGCAACAGTCGTTACTGTAGGTCTGCCATTAGCATTCTCAGGTTTTTTCTTTTTTTCCTCTAAAATAAATGCAGAAATTGGAAAGCACAAAACTTTTGTGATTTCCATTTGGGTAAAGAGAAAAGAGAGGCTTTCAATTGCCTGCTGAAGTGGTTACCTTTAAAAAAAGTAAAAAATAAATGACACGGTTACTACTTAGCCATTGATTTTATTACCTTGCAGACATGAAAGCCATTCCAAAGAACACAGCCTTGACAGCTTGCTTCTGTCCAGCATAATCAAATGCCAGTGGCAGCATTTCATGCAGGGTTAGAAAAGCCATCACTCCACCCACTGAAATATAATTCAGGAAAAGATATTTGTTACAAAACTCTGTATCATTCCTAAATCAACTGAGATGATGAGGAAATGATTATATTGCAAACCTGCTCCAAGCAAGCCCTCAAGAATTTCAGGACTCAAGCTGCTTGGGAATAAATAGGCTGAAATAAGATATCGAAAAGGTTATTTTTCCATTAAACAATCCTGATGTGCAAATTTGTAATCCACACTCACTGTATCTGGCTCACAACCCACCCTACTTCAATACCAAGGCTACACCTCATAAACATCACCTCCGATAATTAAAGATAAGGCTTTCAGTCAAATTTAAGATTTCTATAATTTCAGAAAGAGAAACAGCCTGCTTTGGCATTTATGCAGTAATAGACACATACCTACAATTATAACACCCAGAGGCTCAGCCAAACCAGAAAGTGTAGCCAATTTGAATGCCTGCCATTTGCTGCAATTTGTAGGAGAAACCATTTAATGACTTATCTCATGGGTAATTCTTATTTCTTCATTATAGCTTTCATGATATATTCTACTGTTCATGCCCTCCCAAAAAACAAAAGAAATTAGGACATTATTTAATCTATCAATATGATGTCTATGTCAGCTGCTTTTTAGCATTGTGTGACCATGGGGAACTTTCTATCACAAATCTGACTTCTAAACCAAAGAAGATTTCATTAATACCATATCAATATCTTGGATTATTTGTTTGCATATTTTGGGCTTGTATTTTGCTTTTCAAAGGAAAAAAAAAAAAAAAAAACAAGAAACTGGTGTTCAGAATTGGATTCAGATTTCAGAGGCACCTTTTCTTTTTTAACGGAAAAGAACAGAAGCCAGGCTCAAAATTTCAAGCAAGGGTTACTCCTGAAGGACAACTTTCCTTCCAAAGCACATCTCCCCTCCCCCCGACAACATTCCTAGTCCCAACACTACCATCACCACCACTGTCACTGTGAACATTAATGCCAATAGCAATACTTCATCAAAACCACTACCAAATAGTGGACAACCATGAAGATCATCGTCTCCTCCAACGCCTTGAGCACTGTCTTCCCAATCTTCACTACCAGACACTACAGCAACAGCCATCAGATTGATCACCTTGAGATTTGCTCATGACCACTTTAATCCTCTTTCACACCAAGCTGCCAGTACTTCAATGACCACCACCACCCCTAACACTATCACCACAGCCATTATCATTAATCTAAGGCTTCTCTTATTTGCATATGGGCTGACCAACTATGATTTGTTTTATGAATTGGAACAGAAGGCAAACAAATAGATATTCAAAAAAGAAGCAGATATAGTGTATTTCTGACGAAAAATAAATACTTTCAAAAGGCTTAACTAATTGGTGCCTTCACAGAATCTTACCTTTGTGTTGCAAAATAAACAGGAAGTGCAACAGCAACACCCTGTAAAAGAGAACTGAAAGAATTAAGGCAAAATGACATATCTCACCATATAAATGTCATTTGTGATCAGAAAGATTGCTTTTAGCTCATCCCATATAGGTTTTAGTACATGATTATTGTTGTTATTGCTATTACTAAATATTACCTGCCTGAAACATCTTTAGTTCAAGCCGGAACTCCATAGAAACCTTATTTTTTTTGTAATTCCAAAATCTTGATCAAATGAAGTTTTTGAATTGCCAGAGATAGGAAGAGATTAAAACATTGAAAATAGTTTAAACCTCTTAAGTAATATTAGGATAATCCTATTAAGCTTTCAAAAAGACCTTTTTTTTTCTTTTTTTAATCAAAATTTAATGCAGCAGAAAAGATTACTAGGTAATATGATATTTCTTTCGGGGACCAATCCATTATGATTCTAATTTCATAACATAATTGAGAGCACTAACAGACCAAACACCAATAATACATGCTTTTTGATAGAGATGTCCGACACAATTTAAGGATGATTCTTTCATGGACCAATTTAATTATGATTCTAATATCATAACATAATTGAGAGTACTAACAGAACATACAACAATACTACAGCTTTTTCGTAGAGATATCCAGGTGAGAAGAATTTAAGAATTAGGGCAGTATTCACCTAATGTCTTGGACAATGTTTCCTACCAACTACAGTGAAGAACCATTAAATGAAACTGGCGCAATCAATCAAAGTAAATCTAATTTCTACCAAGTTTCTCTGCAATAAGTTAGCCATACAACTAAATCTGTACAGCAGATAGATTTGCCGAAGCAACTTGGATACAGTTAGATTGGTGTTAGGCATTAACACATTCTTAACTTTGTATTGTCTTTGTTTTTCAAGTTTTCCACCTTAGTATTGTCCAAAATTCTAGTTTCCAAGTTTCCTAATATAAGTAAAATTGTTTGAGAAGTTGGAGAAAATATTTTTCTTAATCAAATATAAGTAAAAATATTTTTCTCAATCACAGTAAATCTAATTACTACCAGGTTTTTCTACCTTAATGTTGTACAGGTCTTGATTTGACTTGATAAATCTAATGGAAGTAAAGGACTTGTCCTTTAAATTATCAAATATAACAGTCCAGAATTTTTTGGCAGTTAAAAGGTTGGATTTTACTGTTATTCATGGCATTGTGCAAGCATACAAAAGAACCAAAAGTCTGTTTGAAAATCAGATATATTACAGAATCAGAGAACACATACCTCTGGAATGTTGTGCAGAGCAATGGCCAAAGCCAAGTTGACACCAACACGAAGACCCTATGTTTAAAAAAAATATACAAACTAGAAATCTTAGTGGCATGTATCAGTGTCTATTTCTCTCAAGATATGAGTGTTCAAAATATATTTGTTTTGTTAAGAAATGGCATTGAATGGATCCACTACAAACGTTCAGAAATGGCATCCCTTCAAGACTAAATCCATAAAAACTAAATTCTTGTGAAACAATGCAGTATTTATTTAATGAGTTCCAGGAGCACGCATTAGCAGTTTCACCTTGTATGCAAATCAGGTAGAATGAATTCAACTATTTTAAGAACGTAAAATGGGCATAGTTTTTATAACAGTCACCTAAACTCAACTCATGCGGAAATATCAAAGGATTGAGCATCAAGAACCAAGAGAAAGATTGCCACAGAAGTCAGAATTTTATCAGCTACAGAATGCCCCATAGTTTCATTTTAATCGGATGCTTATAGGTTTAAAGAAAGACCAAAATGTTTAAAAGTGTAAAGCAAGGATGAAAGAAAGACACTTGTAGTTATAGCACACAAACTTGATGGCAATTCTGAAAACAATGCTGTTTAGGTCATGCACAATAAAACATAAGATAATAAATTCCTAAAGAGCTGGTGTGCTATATATTAATTCATTGGTGATAGACATAGTTATCTCATCTTTAACACATTAATATTAAGAATCATAAGTAATTCCTCTCTCTCTCTCTCTCTCTCTCTCTCTCTCTCTCAAGACTAATAATAGTTTAAGAACATTTTCTCCTGAAGGTAATTCACAATTGGACTATGTGAAATAAAACTGGAACATCTAATTCAAAGTTAGTACACTTCTTATATTTAACTCAACAGTCACAATAATAAAGTACCTTCATTGACCCAAGAAAAACTGCCATTCCTTCAGGAAAATTGTGCAAGCTTATGCCTGCATGTCGTAGGAGACAATTTTTTCATTAAACTGGACTGATACAAGCACCAGCTTACATAGAAAATAAGCAATAACTCATGAAATATGAATTCTTGAAATCTCAGTAAAGTTTCCAAGTGCAAAGAAGTTTAGTTTAACCATCAGCTATACAATTTTGCAGGCAGATTAATATGCATTAGTTGGCACCTTTGTTGAAGCAGCCATTCAAAGAAATATTATTAAGGCAAAAGAAAAAACTATGGGATACAGTCTGGAGAAGAGACCATATGAAACTATTTCCTGCTTTTAATTGATGATATAATAGCTAAAGATTATTGACAAAAGAAACAAATAAATTAGTTTGATCTTTTGACATCACTCAAATAAAACAACGGAATGATAAAATTGAAAGAAAAGTAAAAGATAGATGACTTTGGAGTTGGCACCTTTGGTTATTAGCACCAGACCTTTAGGACAATTTCAAGAGAGTTTTCATTCATCATCAAAATAATCCCTCCATCCATAGGAGCACATTATTTGGCTTATATAGAATACTAGACACTAATTCTAATTGACTTGGGAAATCTCAATTATTGAATTGCAAAAATAACTTTGAATAAAACTAATAATAAACCTAATTAACTACTAAGACCAAAAATAAAAATACAACGGACTCCAAAATCAAATAAGACTAATTAAAATAAACCTTCCCTTGTGCTTCCTTCATCAAGTGCAGCATGAAACATCAATGATGATGGGATCCATCTGATATGAACTACTCAGAATTCCAATTGGCAAATTACAATACAAAAGAGCACCCAACATGGGCTAAAAGAAGCTCCTTTGTCAAAGAAGAAGTGGGAAATAGCTTACTCATGCAGCTAATATTGATGTTTCCCAATCAAATGGGAAGTTTTGTTTGGCCTTGTCAGCCTAATAGGTGGTAGAAAAATGTACATGACAATGGGATTCAGCATTTCAGCTCAAACATTATCCCAGGCATTATTTTCTATTTGAGAAATTAAAGTAAAGTCTTCCATTATCAAAACACAAAGAAGACTCCTTTAAAACATAAATGAGAAATATAACTCTTTTACACTAAGATCGAGCACCATAAATCAATTAATCAAGCAGCCTATGCCTCTACTCAAAGATATATCACCTAAAGATTAAATAAATTAACCAACTATATTTCTAAGTTCCACAAATTAAATGCAATCAATTTTGGAATAGTTTTAATAAGAATCTAGGAGGAGAATTAACCATGTCCATATGATTGTCATACCTACGGCTGTAACAATCCCACTGAATAAAACTTGGCTGCGATGCTTTTTCATAATGTCCTTGCCCCCTTCATCTCCAGTTTTCTGCGCTCAAGTCAGTGGAAAACTGTCAACTATGCATGTAGATTAAGAAAATATTTATGCATGTAGATTAAGAAAATATTTATCATATGCATGTAGATTAAGAAAATATTTATGCATGTAGATTAAGAAAATATTTATCAGGTAGATGAATATATCATTCATACCTTTTTACTATCTGAAACCGGGGCAAGTGTTGGTTCTGGAATAAAATTGGCAACAATAGCAAAAAATAAGACACCTGCAAAAAACTGACTTTCCACAAATGGAGAATTAAATTATCATAACAAAAATGAAAAATTATGCCACAAAAATGAAGCATATGAATTAGATGAACATTGAAGTTTATAGCTAACCCAAAGGTTTCCTTTTAAGAAGCCAATAGAGTTAATAGCATTGTGAGCCAAATCCAGGAATGAAATACTCAGCATCAGACCTGCCGCAAATCCCTGCAAGGAAGAGATGATCATATTGCAAAAGAATCTCCCAACATTAAGCATCAATGGGGAAGAAAGTTGAATGTGATCAAAGTAGAGATCGCTGTTCCACAATTATACAATCAGTTAATATAATTAGGAGCATATCTGGAAAAGCAACATTCTTGGATTAAACACTGACTAGATTAGAAAAATAGAAATTACAGCAATAAGGAAACGAGTGGTATCACATGTCCCAGGGCTATCCAGATTTTTGGATTAGAAATGAAGAGGTTGAGTACTGCACTAACCTGTAAAATCCCAAGCATCTTCAAATTGGGAGCCTGATTGAGAATTACAAAGAGTGCACCTGCTCAACATTCCATAAATTAAAATTAGATTAGGAACAAAAGCTAATATGGAATTACTTATATTATTCACTGAGTCCACAAAGTAACCAGAACATGTCAGAAGGTTTCCAATGATAATGCTTCTAACATTTTTAGGATGTTTGAGCTTGCTAGAATTTTATAAATCAAGGAAGAGGCCTATATTAACACCAAAACATGCATGACTCAGATATACACACATACAATGCGTGTATGTGTGTGTGTAATAAGCTGCCAAGATAATAATAAATATTTCTAATACTCATTATTTCAGAACATGAAATTGTAAGCGTATGAATGTGACAAAATTAAAGAAGAAAATGGGGGAGAGGGAGAGGGGGGGGGGGGGGGGGTGGGGGGGGGGGGGTGAGGGATCCATGAAATCTTGATGAAGAACATGTAATAAAATATAAAAAGAATAATGCTTGTATTAGGAAAAAATATTCTGCCACACTAAGGTGTCAATGACCATAACAAGAAGTTGATTTTGGAACATAAGACTGGAAACTTCAAATATGAAGTTTTCTGCATACGGAGGCAATTCATAGAGAGACATTGTTTTTGGTCACTCAGTCGGATTATATTGGCTACTGGTCTATGCATTAAGTTTATGTATGATATTTGGCAGAAAGCAAACTGGCCCACGGAAGAGCCAAATGGCTTGTTAAGTTCATGATTCAAGTTACACCCCACAAAGGTAACCAGATTAGTGAGTAAAGAGTTAAATCTTTCACCATAAGCAATATCCCAATACCTGAATCATTACATAAAGTAAGATATTCCAACATACTTCCATGTTGAGGCAATTTGAAAAATCATGTGAAGATATGAATAATATCATGAGTATATATTGGGATTCTCTATGAAGCAAAATGACAGGAAGAGAACTTCTAAAACTGGACTCATTCTTGCCTCTCCCTAGTCCTTTTACATGACATTATAAAGTCAACACCAAATCTGAACTTAGCTCAAACTACTTCCTGCCTCTCCCTAGTCATTCTACATTCCTAAATAATCATTACCAATCATCTTTTGTCATGTCACCACAAAATTTCTAACTCTAGTATGTCTCGGCACCCATCAGACTGTCATCAAATTTTCATTCACCTCTCTCTCTCTCTGATAACTATCCACAAAAACAAAATTAACGCCAGTGTTGTTGATACTGCTGAAACAAGCGCATAAATACTTATTACAACCACTGAGCTCCACCCAACAAAGCCTTAATCACAGACAAGTAAATACATCAATTTTCAACTATTCAAATAAAATGGGATTGTCCCAGATTTTGAAATTACCAGCTAATTAGAAACAAAAACATCAAACGAATTCAGCTAACATTAGATATTTTAGATGTCCGTTTCATTCAAGTCCAAGATAAAAGTCAAACAACAAAAAACAAACTTCGAATTTAAAAAGTACCCAATATTGAACACTTTCAACAATCATACACAATAAGCAAGCAAAAGTACAAAACTTCAAATCACATCCACAAAATGCTAAATTTATCAAATGGGGTAGTTTGAATTTGAAATATTAGAAGCTTCACTCACCTATAGAAGTACTCAGTCCACCAATTAGTGAGAGCCCAAGAGCCACCAATACCTGAGAACCCATTTGCTGCTTTTGCTTTCTTTCTGTATTGGGTGCCCAAAAGATTCAAACTTTAAAACCAAATCAGAGAGAATTCGCAGAAAAAGTCGAAAGCTTTACTCAACAAGAAACAGAATTTTGTGAGTTTATGAAGTAGTAAGTGTGCAGCGCAGGTTTATATAAATGAAGTTTTGGGAGGGAGAGGGAATTTCTACTGTGGAAAGAAAGAGATGGTTTGAGAAACGGTCCAAGAAATGTAGTTGTATTATTATAATGTATAATTATATCGTATTTTTTTTATTTTTCATCCAAAAAAAAATTATATAGTATTTTTATGTATTTTTCTTTTGCCGTAAGCTATGCCTAACTTTGCATGGTTCTCTAAAACACTGAAAGCGTGCCTTTGGAGCTGTCGGTGAGCAATGTGAAGGCGTGAGAATATCATCTCCATTCTCCCCACCAAAGCCCATTATGTCAATGATGGTTTTATAATATAGGAAAATGTTTAGATGTGGTTTTTGGATAATTTTTAGAAACATTTTTATAATGCGGTGGTCACTCCATAAGTATAAGAGCTTGTGAGGTGTGAGATGTGGGGGCAAGGGCCGAGGTTCAAGTTTTCAGGAGGGAGCTTCACACGTATATACATTTAGATTAAATTATAGTAGAAATTCAACCTTGTATCAATATATATATATATTGACAATTTTTTATGTTTTCCATAAAAATAGGGTCAAAACTTTCTTCTAAATGATTTATTAACAATTGCCAATTTGTTTGGGAGTGGATTAGAGGCTATGCTAGAGTGGTCGGTCACACAACCAGTGTTCCTGCAGAATTTTGGGTATTAAGAGACGAAATCAAGTTGTGCATCTCCCTTAAACTCCCTACTTTGATTTTTGAACTTGATGCAAAGCTTCTTGTGGATTTGCTTCAAAAGGAGGATGGTAGACTGGTAGTCAAAATAGCATAGATGCCTCAGTGAGTGACTGTAAGTCGGTCTAAGAGAAATTCCTATGGTTTAAACCTAACATTGTTATCGTGAGGCAAATAAATGTGTCAATGCCCTTGCTAGGAGGGAAGCGTTGCTTCCCCAGGACTTTGTTGTTTTCTAGACCCCCCGGCAAATATCTCTCTATTAATCAATCTGGACTTTGCTGGGATGGCCTATGATCGCTTTGTACCCTCATTTGTTTCTGCTACTTAGTTTTTAATGCATTCCCCTTTCAACCAAAATATATATATACATATATATATTAACAATTTTTTATGTTTTCCATAAAAATAGGGTCAAAAATTTCTTGGAAATGATTTATTAACAATTGCTAATTTGTTTGGGGATGAAAAAAATTCTAGTTCCATAAATTATTATACAACTTATTTGCCATAATTGTGATGCGACAGAGTGTGAATAGTGAAAAAAAAAATGATGGGTTCATCTAAGTTGTTTGTGGAATAGTTTGGGGATCTCATATGGTTGTGAATCGATTACATTGGACCAATGATTAAGATTTTACTTTGTATATTTAATTTTAAGTGACACAATACTAAATAAAACTTTAGATTTATAATATGAACAAGTTTAGTTTCAAACATGTTTGGAATATCTTTTCAAATTCATTAGGTGACTATTTATAAAGAAATGTTAAGGACACACTCAAATCCACAACATGCTTAAATGCCACCTTGTGATTGGTGTGCCTAAGTTTTTTTTTTTTTTTTTTCAACAAGTACTTGTGATGGTCTCGTGTGTAAGTGCTAAAAGCTAATCACAAGTTGAAAAACAAACATGTTGTGAAATTGAGTTTATCCATAGGCAAAACTTGATTTATAAGATTATCTATGTATATTATATAAACAAGTCACATGACTCATTAACAAAATCATGTAACTAAAATGACACATTAAAATGGTTTCTTCAACTAGTTTGGAGTCAAACGTTTTTCTAATCCGACCAACCCATAAATAACTTACAAAAATTTGTGCCTATGTGTATATGTGTGTGTCTATATATATATATACTAATAATTTTGAAATTTAGGGTCCGTTTGGATACCACTCATTTTGCTGAAAACTGAAAACACTATAGCGAAATAATTTTTAAATGTATAAATAGTGTCGTGGGACCCATTTTTAATAAAAGTTTTGTTGAAAAAAGAGATTTGTGGGTCCTGTGAACAATGCACAAGACCCACTAGAAAGCACTAAAATGCGTTTCTTAACAAAAAAAAAAAAAAAAATTATTTTGATAAAATTAGAATGTTATGATCAATTGCGTGAATTGCAAGTATTTATTGAATAGTTTACTTTAAAAAATTGACTGAAAATTCAATTTAAATATTAGATCTTACAAAATTAACTAACTCGATCCATGTGATTGGGGTTAAGTTAGATTAGATTAGGGATTTCTCAATCCAAAAAAAGTTACCTATTTGAGAAAACTCGAGTAGTAGACTCAATAGATTTAAAGGATTAATAGTAAAACCGTAAGTCCCAAATTTTATCCACCATATTATTGTTTATAAGATTACCAATGGCTTGGCTAAAGCCTAAAAGGGAGGGACATCACTTCCTTATAAAAGTTGTCTTTTGGGCTTCTGTTGGCATCTATGTTAGCAACCATGATTGCCTTGACAACGTAGGTCGTCTTAACAAACGCCATTAGTAAAAGTACCAGTTATATGGTTACCAAAAACGACTTATTAGGACGATATTTTTCGTCTAAAATCTACAAGGCCACCGTAAAGCTCTTTAATTTTAATTAGTACATCAATTAGTCAATGGAAAAGGAAAATAGCATGCCATATATTAATAGGACCCTTGGAATTATGGTTAGACCTGTTTTGCTGAAAGGTGGATAAAGACTAAAGACTAAAGAATTCAACTTGAACATTTTTTATTATTGAAAACCAAGTTGAACATGGTTAAAGTTAGCCTTTGATAATTTTTTTTTTTCACAATTTCGTATATAAGATTTTTCAAAATTTATTAAGATGATGAATTGTGATTAAAGTAATATCATTTTTACATGCCAATAACTTTTAGTTTGAATGGAAATATTCATAATTGAAATCTCTTATCATCATTGAAAAAAATATATATAAAATACTACGAGTCTTTTTTTTTTTTTCCTTTTTTAGAATCAAAAATACTATAAGAGTCTTGTAGCTCAACTGTTACTTTTTAGTATTTCTAACAAATTATTCCATAATTCAAATCTCTCTCTCTAATAATCAAATTATTAAAAAAAAAAAATTGTTTAAAAAAGAAATCACTTTCACATGATTTATAAACACAATTTTTAATTTTTATTATGCACCAAATATAATAAATTACACATTAATAATTGTGAAAAAAAAAAGTTACAAAAATTTGGTGGCACTAAATTTACTGTAAATGTTTAAAAAAAATTTAAGAAAAATTATTGTAAATGTTATCTAATTTGGAGCTGACGGTTAGAGCACTGAGAGAGCGTGGTCCATGGCATGAGCTAGGCCTAAAATTGACGGTCCAATGGGACGTTGTTACAGTGCACTACCCATAAAAGAAAATCAAGATTAAACCTAATCCTCCATCTATGAACGATTTATTTATATTTCATTTCTTAATGTTTATCCGATGAATACTTTGATTTATTTAATTCCCAATATCTCTCTCCTATTTTTTAATATAGTCATTAACATTGGAAGTTTAACAGACTTGTGAGCTATGACTTACAAAAGGGAAGGTGACTCTCATTTTTTTCTTCCAAGTTATAGGTAGATTTTGATTTCAAATTCATTGCAAGAGGGCAAAAATAATGACAACTGAGAGTTGACATTAGTTGATAGCCAATGACTTCATCAAGACCTAAGAGCCCCCCTACTCTCTCTCATAGGAAAAAATAAAGAAAAGAAAGAGAACTATTATACTCAAAATGGACCACTCTTACATATTGGCAGGTGAGGCTTTAAGAAAATAAGAATTTTGGAAGGTAAAAGGTCCCTACTAGCATCACCTTTTCGTTTTTATCATCAATTTGTAACTTGTAAGACTTTCTTGTTGAATCTTACTGTAGTAAGTAGGATTATAGTGATTTGTCTTCATAATGCTTGACATTCAACAAATATATGGTGGGTATACCATCTCTCTCATATTGTAGATTGGAGTCTACTGTGAATTTGTTGAGTCATACTTAGGTAAGGAATACTTGACAAATCTCGATATATTATCTTGTTTAAGGAAGACCCGGCAAGTTTCGATATATTATTTTGTTTAAAGAAGGCCCGGCAAGTCTCGATATATTGTCTTGTTTGAAACTTTTTTATATTTTGTTTGAAACTCTTTGTAAATATTTAATCAGGTCTAAATCATGTAACCTTTTGCCTATAGAACTGATGGTGGCTTATCACATTCCCACAAAATGGTGCCAATTGATGACAAATCAATTGTCACGCTGCTAACTTTGCAATAGAAAATTGGATGATAGAGCACCTAAAAGGCACAAGAAAGGAAACCTTGACATCATTGATGTGGTAACAACCCAAAGTTCTTTAATGCTTATATTAGTGACCGCATTAAAGGAATTATCTTTTATCCATGTGATTGGGGTTAAGTTAGATTAGATTAGGGATTTCTCAATCCAAAAAAAGTTACCTATTTGAGAAAACTCGAGTAGTAGACTCAATAGATTTAAAGGATTAATAGTAAAACCGTAAGTCCCAAATTTTATCCACCATATTATTGTTTATAAGATTACCAATGGCTTGGCTAAAGCCTAAAAGGGAGGGACATCACTTCCTTATAAAAGTTGTCTTTTGGGCTTCTGTTGGCATCTATGTTAGCAACCATGATTGCCTTGACAACGTAGGTCGTCTTAACAAACGCCATTAGTAAAAGTACCAGTTATATGGTTACCAAAAACGACTTATTAGGACGATATTTTTCGTCTAAAATCTACAAGGCCACCGTAAAGCTCTTTAATTTTAATTAGTACATCAATTAGTCAATGGAAAAGGAAAATAGCATGCCATATATTAATAGGACCCTTGGAATTATGGTTAGACCTGTTTTGCTGAAAGGTGGATAAAGACTAAAGACTAAAGAATTCAACTTGAACATTTTTTATTATTGAAAACCAAGTTGAACATGGTTAAAGTTAGCCTTTGATAATTTTTTTTTTTCACAATTTCGTATATAAGATTTTTCAAAATTTATTAAGATGATGAATTGTGATTAAAGTAATATCATTTTTACATGCCAATAACTTTTAGTTTGAATGGAAATATTCATAATTGAAATCTCTTATCATCATTGAAAAAAATATATATAAAATACTACGAGTCTTTTTTTTTTTTTCCTTTTTTAGAATCAAAAATACTATAAGAGTCTTGTAGCTCAACTGTTACTTTTTAGTATTTCTAACAAATTATTCCATAATTCAAATCTCTCTCTCTAATAATCAAATTATTAAAAAAAAAAAATTGTTTAAAAAAGAAATCACTTTCACATGATTTATAAACACAATTTTTAATTTTTATTATGCACCAAATATAATAAATTACACATTAATAATTGTGAAAAAAAAAAGTTACAAAAATTTGGTGGCACTAAATTTACTGTAAATGTTTAAAAAAAATTTAAGAAAAATTATTGTAAATGTTATCTAATTTGGAGCTGACGGTTAGAGCACTGAGAGAGCGTGGTCCATGGCATGAGCTAGGCCTAAAATTGACGGTCCAATGGGACGTTGTTACAGTGCACTACCCATAAAAGAAAATCAAGATTAAACCTAATCCTCCATCTATGAACGATTTATTTATATTTCATTTCTTAATGTTTATCCGATGAATACTTTGATTTATTTAATTCCCAATATCTCTCTCCTATTTTTTAATATAGTCATTAACATTGGAAGTTTAACAGACTTGTGAGCTATGACTTACAAAAGGGAAGGTGACTCTCATTTTTTTCTTCCAAGTTATAGGTAGATTTTGATTTCAAATTCATTGCAAGAGGGCAAAAATAATGACAACTGAGAGTTGACATTAGTTGATAGCCAATGACTTCATCAAGACCTAAGAGCCCCCCTACTCTCTCTCATAGGAAAAAATAAAGAAAAGAAAGAGAACTATTATACTCAAAATGGACCACTCTTACATATTGGCAGGTGAGGCTTTAAGAAAATAAGAATTTTGGAAGGTAAAAGGTCCCTACTAGCATCACCTTTTCGTTTTTATCATCAATTTGTAACTTGTAAGACTTTCTTGTTGAATCTTACTGTAGTAAGTAGGATTATAGTGATTTGTCTTCATAATGCTTGACATTCAACAAATATATGGTGGGTATACCATCTCTCTCATATTGTAGATTGGAGTCTACTGTGAATTTGTTGAGTCATACTTAGGTAAGGAATACTTGACAAATCTCGATATATTATCTTGTTTAAGGAAGACCCGGCAAGTTTCGATATATTATTTTGTTTAAAGAAGGCCCGGCAAGTCTCGATATATTGTCTTGTTTGAAACTTTTTTATATTTTGTTTGAAACTCTTTGTAAATATTTAATCAGGTCTAAATCATGTAACCTTTTGCCTATAGAACTGATGGTGGCTTATCACATTCCCACAAAATGGTGCCAATTGATGACAAATCAATTGTCACGCTGCTAACTTTGCAATAGAAAATTGGATGATAGAGCACCTAAAAGGCACAAGAAAGGAAACCTTGACATCATTGATGTGGTAACAACCCAAAGTTCTTTAATGCTTATATTAGTGACCGCATTAAAGGAATTATCTTTTTTAGTATATGGATTTCTCAAACCTTGTTATAGTAAACCATGAATTTATGGGTTTAATGGCGACATACATTATTTCTAGCCCTTACCTTGATTGTGGTCTAAATGGGCGTTGATGTGGCCATTGTGGACAAGCAGGGACGGAGCCAGACTATCAAGGGAGGGGGGCTAAAAAAAATCATAACTAAAATGCTTTTTTTTTTTTTTTAATCAAAATACTAATTTGTTAGTAAGATTTTTGCTAAGATTTATTATTTACCTAATAATACTTTGTTGTCTCTTTGATATAATTATAAAGATGTCAAACTATTTATAAAATTTAAAAAAAAAATGACAAACTAAAAGCCAAAACAACACAACCATGTCAATGACTCAATAAAAAACAACACTGCCACTGATTCATTCTACCACTACCAATAGTTTTCTTAAAAAAACTACCAAAGAAAAATTTACACAGTTCTTTTCATTCGTTCGCCGCAACCCCCCAAAAAAAGGCACAAACTTTAAACATTCAAACAAGACCATCACCACGCACACTAAGAGAGCTCAAAATCATAATCTGACCCAAATCAAAATTTGAATAACCCCAAAACATAAAAAAATATAAAAATAAAAACCAAACTTACTTTTAAAGGATCTTTCACCTCAGGTTTAAGTTCCACCGTAACTTCCTCTAGTAGATCTGGTGGCATGTGGCGACAATTTACTCAAACACTCTCTTCTAATGGTGGTGGTGTGACCTCTGATAGACTTTTTGTCTCTATTCAACTAAAACCCTTTCAAGGGTATTTGAGTTTTTTTTTTTTTTTTCCTTGAAATTTTGTTGGGAATTACGGTGAGAGTAGTGAGAGTGTGAGACTGACATACAAATGTAGTTTTTTTTTTTTTTTTTAATCCAGGCTTTGGGCTGATTTTATGTTGTTTGGGCTTATTTGTGTGGTTCTTTGGGCTCTTTCATAGTTTTAAAGGGCATTTGGTGGACCAAATTTAATTTTTCATGGGCCAGATTCAAATTTATTTATAAAACAAGTGCTTCTTTTCTTGTTGGGCCAAGGGTGCAATAGCCCCCCGGTCCAAACATAGCTCCGTACTTGTGGACAAGATTAGGTGATTCACTGTATTTGTGAACGAGAATCTCACTTTTAGGCCATTAATTATTGTGCATGCAGTTCATAGGTTCCGATTCCCACACTTTTCTCGTGATGTATAACTCGTCAAACATGATCATATACAAGGCCGGCCCTAGCCCTAGGCCACTTAGGCCACGCCTAGGGCCCTTTACTAGAGAAAGGCCTCAAATTTTGGGGCAAAATTTGAAATATGTTTTAAAAATAATTTTTTTGAGATATAGGAAAATAATTAGTTTTACATTTTTTTTTCTATTTTTAAAAAATCTCAAAAAATTGAGTAATGCTAGAGATAATACAATTTTAAATATATAGGGCTTACAAATATGTGTCATTAATCACAATAAATAATTTAGATAAGAAAATGCTAGAAATATTATAAATTTTACTTAAAAACCTTTACAAATTGATGTGACAATTAATATGATTTGTAAACGTCACAATCTACTAAATGCATTTTTAAATTACTTTTTGTGATTGGTGATATATTTTTATATGCCTCATGTTATAAAATTTATAACATTCCTAACATCATTCATTCAAATACTTGTTTATTTATCTTCTTGAAGTGTCATTAATCACATTCATTGTTATATCTTTTGTAAGTTTTTTTCTAGTAAATTTTTTTTATATAGTTTTAGCATTTCTTCAACAAAAAATAGAAGCCTAT
Organism: Quercus suber; assembly: GCF_002906115.3. NCBI lineage: Eukaryota > Viridiplantae > Streptophyta > Magnoliopsida > Fagales > Fagaceae > Quercus > Quercus suber. The sequence continues at coordinate 149,970 of NW_027069755.1, read as the reverse complement.
TACAAGATAAAAAAAAAAAAAAAAATTTATTATAAAAAATGATGATATTAAAAACTAGTTAAATATTATTTAAATAATAACAAAAATTAGTTTTAAAGGGCAGTTGGGGGACCAAATTTAATTTTTCATGGGCCAGATTCAAATTTATTTATAAAACAAGTGCTCTTTTTTCTTGTTGGGCCAAGGGGGCAATAGCCCCCCGGTCCAAACATAGCTCCGTACTTGTGGACAACATTAGGTGATTCACTTTATTTGTGAACGAGAATCTCACTTTTAGGCCATTAATTATTGTGCATGTAGTTCATAGGTTCCGATTCCCACACTTTTCTCGTGAGGTATAACTCGTCAAACATGATCATATGCAAGGCCCCAAATTTTGGGGCAAAATTTGAAATATGTTTTAAAAATAAATTTTTTGAGATATAGGAAAAATAATTAGTTTTACATTTTTTTTCTATTTTTAAAAAATCTCAAACAATTGAGTAATATTAGAGATAATACAATTTTAAATACATAGGGCTTACAAATATGTGTCATTAATCACAAGAAATAATTTAGATAAGAAAATGCTAGAAATATTATAAATTTTACTTAAAAACCTTTACAAATTGATGTGACAATTAATATGATTTGTGAACGTCAACAATCTACTAAATGCATTTTTAAATTACTTTTTGTGATTGGTGATACATTTTTATATGCCTCATGTTATAAAATTTATAACATTCCTAACATCATTCATTCAAATACTTGTTTATTTATCTTCTTGAAGTGTCATTAATCACATTTATTGTTATATTTTTTGTAAGTTTTTTTCTAGTAATTTTTTTTTTATAGTTTTAGCATTTCTTCAACAAAAAGTAGAAGCATATTACATGATATAAAAAAAATTAATATAGAAAATGATGATATTAAAAACTAGTTAAATATTATTTAAATAATAACAAAAATACTCCATTTAAATATATCGCCTCAAACCTCAAAGTTTGTTGTGCTGCCCCTGATCATATTCATGGTGTCCACATTATATAACTGACTAAAAATGATCACTTTCAACTTTAAAAATCAAACTCATTCACAAAATAATTATTGGTTTTTTTTTTTTTTTTTATCTCAAACTAGGTGTTACCAAGTTAGTTCTAATATTACATGTTATGATTTGAAAATAATTAGTCACATTTGCTTTCGAGGCAGGTTTCGCTCCTTGAGCTTGTTGGATAATGGTTACCTAACCAACCTGATTTTTAAAAAAAATATATGTAATTGGTAGCGTGTGTGTTAATATTTGTATGTGTTTTGAATTTTCCTTTATTGATGAAGGAATAGGATCATTCAATTTATTTCTCAGAAGAAGCATGTGATTCAGTACTATAGTACCACTCACTTTTGATTGCATAACACACACTTAGTGTTACTCACTATGTTTCATTTCAGTATCATGTGTTAATGAGTCTTCATGCGAAAGATATCTTAAGTTAGTGCAATGTTAATACCCCAAGCAACTTAATATATATACATCCTTTAAGTTAGTGCTGCGGCAATTCATTTAGGGAAAAGTAGAATTAAATATGTGGACGTAGGCATATTGTGCAAATCCTCGTGTCTATATATTTCTTCTCTTTTCTTTAATCTTGCCTAAATGGGTTTATTTTCGCAAAAATCATCTTTAATAGAGAACTGATAAATAATCAAGAGTAGAATTTATTTTTGTAGAATCTTTCTTACATTGTTTTTGTTTTTGTTCTGAACAATATCTATTACATGCTAACTGCATATCATTTTTGTGCAGTATGGCTGCTGCAAATGCTGGACGGATTAACCATGTAGAGCCTGGTCCCATTGACACCTCGGTGTTGCAACAGCAGGCCAACCATCGGTCCGAAGCTATTTGGAATAGGCAGGTAAAACGCAACAGTCAATCTTTAACTAATGTACACCAATTTAATTTATACAATGTACATGCTTTGGCATATATTAATCCATTATTCTGTTCTGTGCAGGATCCAGGGACCCTTACCTGCCGTAGCCGTAGTAAAGAGTTCTCCAATCGAGCGCCAATGGTGGACGATCGAGTCGTTAACATCATTAAGGCACTTGGTTTGGAGGGACTCCTCTGGCTCCCGGGTAGAGAGATTGACCATGGCCTGATAACGGCCTTAGTGGAGCGATAGCGGCCCGAGACTCACACATTCCACATGCCACATGGTGAGGTCAGCATCACATTGCAAGACGTGGAGGTTCTTATCGGGCTTCCTGTTGATGGTGCTGCTATAACAGGGAGCACACAGAAAACTTGGACTATAGTTTGCCGAGATTTCCTTGGGTTTGAACCTGTAAATCAAGACCAGCATAAGCAACTCAATGGTCAGAGGATTCTCATCAGCCGACTCTTGGAGCAAGTTGCTGAACCATTGCCGCCTAATGCTGAAGAGGATCAGCTGCATAAGTACGCACGCTGCTACATCCTAGCACTATTAGGGGACACAATATTCGGCGACAAATCCGGCGATAGGGTGCATCTAATGTGGGTACAGCTATTGGAAGACCTTCGCAACCCACAAGTGTACAGTTGGGGAAGTGCTTGCCTTGCATGGATGTACCGAGAGTTATGCAGGGCAAGCGATAGGGACACCAATCAGATCGGTGGGTGTTTATTGTTGGTCCAGTATTGGGCATGGGCCAGGTTCCCTTATTTGTGCCTGGCAGTTGAGCGTGGCCCGCCAGTGGGTGCTTACGGTCCTCCAGTGCGTGCTCCACTATCCCTAAAGTAAGTCTCTATTGAATCCCATCCTCAATTGAGTAAAATCCTATAAGATTAGCTTACTTGTTAATGTCTCTACATTATAGTTTTAATTATAACATTATCTTAGTTGGAAAGTTGTAGATATTGATCTCTTGTTCTTGATTGTTGTAGGTGGTTGTGGGTCCCAAACAAGAAAAATAGGCCCGCCAACATCTTTAGGGACAGGTATCGCGAGCAAATAGCTTCAATGTTGCCAGACCAGGTATGAGAATGCCCTGTTTTACACTTTTAGGAACAATCTTATAGGTTTGGTGAATTCTGAAATATAAAGCTTAATGTGTTGTGTCCTTGTGTTGTTTGCTGTTGTAGGTGGTGTGGCAGCCATATGAAGCTGAGTTCGAGAACCTTCCGCCGTGGTGCGTTGCAGGGAGGGCCGTGTGGACGGCAACAGTGCCGCTTGTATGTTTCCACTTAATAGAGAAACATACGCCGGATCGTGTTGTTCGTCAGTTTGGGATGATCCAAAATATTCCCCAGGCTGTTGACACTGATACAGTTCTACATAAAATTGATTTGAGGGGGAAGGTTGGTGTGGATTGGATGCGGAAACATGCTGTGCATATAGGCCACTGGGGTGATCGCCTTCAACGGCGTTTTGAAGTAGTGCTTGGTGAGATGCCTCCAGACCACGAGTACTTCGGCTGGTTCAATAGGGTAACTCGGAGGTTCATCGATAGGCCCGGTGCTAAATTGACTATGCTGGTAAGTTCTCCAAGTCTTCTACATCGTAGGTTCACCACAAAACAGTTCCACCAAAAACACTAAAAAATGATAGTTTTCCAAAAAATTTCCATCTCATTTTGGAAAATGAACTTTTTTTTTCTTTCATTTTTAATAACTAAAAAAAGGTGGGGCAAATGTAACGTGGGGGCAACAAATGAAAACTTTAACAACTGACAAACTAAAAATATCACTACTTTACACACGCAGAAGTTATAAAAAAAAAAAAAAATACATAAACTTTAGCCAAGAGTGCAATGTACTCCTCTAGTCCTCTATAAAAGAGAATCAAGTTCAAATCACTCACCCCTTATTGTTGTAATTAAAAAAAGAAAAAGAAAAAAAAGAGAAAGAAAAATAAAAAAAAGAGGTCCAGAAAGACAAACTACATTCATTAGTAAAGAAAATAAAATAATTCAAAATTTTGGTAGGTTTTTCCAAAAATGAAAAGAAATGCCAAAAGAAGCTTTTTGTAGTTGTGAGAGGAAACTGTTGAAATCGGCTTGGGCCTAAAATAATAAAGTAAAGAAATAACAAAAATAACACATATATCTTCTTTTGGAAGCGTCAATTTCTTCATTTAATGCTTCATGGAAAATTTTAAAACAAAATTAAAAAAAACAAGCAACAAAAAAATAAAAGCAATATATTATTTAAAAAGCTGCAATACAAATAAAACCAGCAGTGAAGAGACTGATTTAGGCAACATTTATTTTATTTTCAATTGGCATTGTTGATGATTTAGGCATTACTAATATATGTGGATTTTCCATGTGCAGGTTTCACTTGTCAACCGTTTGTTGCGGCATCACCCAGTGGGCACGGAGGAGCACACTGACATTAATGATGTGCTGACGGCAGTGCATCATATTGATCGTGTACAACCTCCCATCCCTGAGGCCCCGAATGAGGAGGCAGCTTCTCCTGCGGGCCCAAGCACTACTGAGGGCCCAAGCACGAGCACAACTCCGACTGGATGCCCCTCTCCTCAGCCTGTTGCTACCCCTCCAAGCCTCTCTACCCCCGATCCCTCTCCATACACCCCACATCCATCCCCTAGCCTCACCATCTCTTCACCCATCCCACATCCATCCCCTAGCCTCACCATCCCTTCATCCATCCCACATCCATTCCCTAGCCCCGTCATCCCTCCACCCACCCTACAGGAGTTCCTTGAGCTGTCACCCATTCCATCATTAAACTTGGGTATTGGTCCAACCCCTCCTCACATGCAGCAGGAGCCACCGTCCCACAATATGCCTATTGGCCCTTCTTCGGCCATCGACCCACCCCTTGTTGAGCCTGAGTAGGCTGGTGGGTTACCTACAGTGCCAGAAGGTCGGCTGAAACGCATATCAAAGGCACCTCCTTGTGGGACAGGGGGGCACAAACATGGACACCCTAAGGTTCAAAAAAGGTAACTCATCCAATACCTTATTCCTTTGTAAGAGCGAAGATAGCTTATTCCTTTGTAAGAGTGAAGTGGATGGTGAGGTTGTGGGTTTAACATATTATTTTTGTTGTTTTCATTGATTTGAATTCAATTTGATTGATTGAAGGTGAGAAAAAGAGACTTTACCAACTTAGAGTTCAAACTGGATCACGCTAATACGCCTTTGCAAGCTTGCGTGGATGAATTTTTCATTGCTATAGGTCTACCCATTTGTAGGTATCAAATTTTGAGTATAACACGTCATTTCTTTCTTTTATGCTTTGAGTATTTTCTTTATGTGTCTGTGTCTGTCCTGAAATTGTGTGTGTGTTTTATTCAGGTTCTTCTTCATCAAAAGTGTCATTCTCTTATAAAACTTGTGCTATTTTCTAAAAATATCAAGCACGGCTGTGTGTGTTGTCTAGGTTCTAAACAGAATTTTAAACAGAATTTAGAACAGAATTCTGATTAAAGAGGACGTGGCTTTGGATGTGGGCAAGTCAAAGGGAAGGAATAAGAAAGATGGGGGAGAGGTAGCTGAGTCTGGATGTTGGTGTAGCACTTTCAAGTTCTTTGGCAGCTTATTGTCTTCAAAATCAAAAGTTGATAGCTCCTTCAGTGGCCCTACTACCCATTCTGGTAATCCCATGTTTCCTTAATTTCCGTGGTGGTAGACTTATAATTAAAGTGTAGACAAGTTAGCAAGGGTAACTCAAACTACGCATTTGCAGTTACACACAAATAATAGGGTGCTTACTAATGTCTCCATGTTCACAAATATTGTTCCAGCACAACAAGTATTCAAAAACAAAAGCTTAACCACTTACGAGCACTCCCTCCCTAATATCCTCCACAAGCATCTGAAACTTTGTACTAGTTCTTGTCTGTTTAGCCTGATTACCAATTCCAGACCTCCACTTCCCTCCCTTGGAAAACAATAAGCCAAGTATAAAGTTTGTCTGAGTTTAAATCTGATTATGTGATATAAATGTCTAGTTCATTATATAGCTGCTGATCTGTGGGCGTCCATGTATAAAATTTCTCCACTTTCAGGGCATGGATCTTTATTTCAAGAGACATGATGGGCAAGCTGTAACCTGTGAAGATTTTTTTGCTGCCATGCGAGATGCAAATGATGCTGATTTTGCTAATTTCTTACAATGGTCTGTATCTGCCTTTTGTTTCTTTTGAGCTTCTGAAGGTTTTGATGCTTACTCTTTAAAATATAACTAAAATACAGGTACTCCCAAGCTGGGACCCCTCTTGTCAAAGTGACATCATCATACGATCCCAAAGCTCGTACATTTTCTCTAAAATTCTGGTATACATGCTTGCGATTTATCTCTCAGCAAAGAATTATGGTCTTTCTCATTGGTTGGTGATATGGCTAACAAGTTGTGTTTGATTGTGGGCTTTTCACAGTCAAGAGGTACCACCGACTCCAGGGCAACCTGTAAAAGAACCCATGTTCATTCCTGTTGCACTAGGTTTGCTCGACTCAACTGGCAAGGACATCCCTCTTTCCTCTGTGTATCACGATGGAACATTGCAGTCTGTCTCAAGCAATGATCAACCACTATATACTATAGTTCTTCGAGTGACCAAGGTCAGTTCAGAGCTTTTATGTTTGCCTTTTTTATTTTTTTATTTTTTTTGCGTGTATTTTCCCTTTTTGCTTAATGGACCAACAGTGAGTCACTAAGGGAAAAGATAAATACAAAATCTTGTACACATTTTGAGATAATCCATTTCATATTCTATGCAAAGCAAGAACAATTTTATTTTATGTTTGTATTGACTCGATACTACATTGCTAAGCAATGTTAGGCACCTTTTATTACTTTTTAATTGTTTATATACACATTAATATATGTATGATTGTGATTGGACTTAGCAGAAAGAAGAAGAGTTTGTGTTTTCTGATATATCTGAGCGGCCAGTTCCATCTCTATTGCGGGGCTATAGTTCTCCTATTCGTCTTGAATCTGATCTGACTGACAGCAATCTGTCTTTCCTTCTTGCTCATGATTCTGATGAGTTCAACCGGTTTGTCTTTCTAATTGCTGCGATACGCCTTTTTTTCTGTTTCTTTTTTGTAATTGAGCAACTGATGGACAGAAATTTGCTTGATTATTTTTCTGTTCAGTTGGGAGGCTGCATAGCTGCTGGCACGCAAGCTGATGCTCAGCTTGGTGGCTGATTTCCAACAAAACAAGCCATTGGTTCTGAATCCAAATTTTGTGCATAGGCTCAGAAGCATACTCGGTGACTCAAGCTTGGATAATGTATGGCTACTTTCTTTTTGAAAAAAAAAAATAATACTGGGGGAAGGGTGAATGTACTAATGTAACTTCAATTCAATGACATCTGCTTTTCCAGGAATTTGTTGCAAAGACAATGACTCTACCTGGAGAAGGGGAAATAGTGGACATGATGGGAGTTGCAGATCCTGATGCTGTTCATTCTGTTTGCACTTTCATCAGGAAGCAGCTTGCCCAGGAACTGAAAGCAGAGTTACTCAGCACAGTATGCATTCTTCCTAGGAGTTGCATAAATATGATATATTAATTACTATTTTCTGCTTCTATCTTTTTTTTTTTTTTTTTTTTTTTGAGTAATAAATAGTTTGTGTTAATGCTTCACAGGTTGAAAAAAATTGGAGCTCAGAAGAGTATGTCTTTGACCACCCTAATATGGCAAGGCGTGCTTTGAAGAATATTGCAGTAGGTATGTTTTGCTTTAATTGTATTTTTGCAAGATTGGCCCCTGATAAACTTTTATAAATTGATTAATTGTGTGTTTTGTATTTTCTATACTGTATCTTGCATCACTTGAAGCTCCAGAGTATACCGAGCTTGCGTTGCAGGAGTATAGAACTGCCACAAATATGACTGATCAATTTGCAGCTTTGGCGGCCATAGGCCAGAACCCTGGTAAAACTCGTGATGATGTTCTGGCTGACTTCTATAGCAAGTGGCTGCATGAATTTTTGGTATTACCTCTGCTCAATTGCTCTTAATTTGGTAGAATGATATATTTGGCTCTCTCTGAGTTCTGTGTTGTGCATTTCATCTGTCTGTCTCTCTCTATTAGGGAGGGAACGTATGGTAGGTATTTTGCATTGGATTTTCCCAAGTACACAATGACGACCTTCCTGATATATGAGTAGTTGTAAAGCATAGTTCAGAACTCAGCTTGTATATACAGCAAAGACCAATCATATACCGTGATTTCATAAAAGGAGTGTAGCTGAAATGCATATAAAAAATAGAAAAACAAAATAGAGTGTAGCTGAATCTTTTCAATGTAAAGATAGTTTTCCATTCCTTTTTGTGCACAGTAACCACTATACCAACAATAAACTTGTAGAATTCAGAACTTCCCGTAATACCAGCTTGCCAGCTTGGCTGTGTGAAGATGTCAATTGTTCTGTCAGCAAATTTGACAATAGACACTTCAGTGGAACTTGTAAGCATAACTGCTACAATATAGTCTAACGTATTGGTACTGTTAGGCTTGGAGTAGTGTCCTGTGCATTAGACTAGTGAACTGGACCTGCTAGTAAAACAGTACTGTCCTACGGTCTTGGATCATGATCATAACCAAAATGGTTCAAAAACTGTTAATAGTATTGATTAAAATCCTTAGAAAGTAGCAATATTGGAGAGAGATAAAACATTGAACGTGATTTATGGCAGGTTCTCAGCAACCCGGACAAAACACCCACCCCGGCAGCAAACATCAACAATTGGCTAGAAAAGTTAGCAAGAAGTTCATCCCATGGTGTTGTCATATGCGGGCAGGTTGTCAACTACTGCTTCAGCATCAGCAAAAGTTAGCCCTAGCTTTAATGATTCATCGTTGCCGACATTCTTCTTGCTTCCTCTCTTCTTCCATTTCTTTATATTTTTCCCTCGGGGTCCGAGGGGAAAATATAAAGAAATGGAAGAGGTGAGGATGCAAGGGAATCTCGTCAACGACGAATCATTAAACGTAAAGAGAATGTTGCTGCTGCTGAAGCGGAACTTTAAAACGTTCTACTGCAGTGCCAATGCATTTAAAGCAATTCCAATCAGACCGGTAGGATACGTAGTGCTGCTGCTAATTTTATGTTTTTTAGTACTTGGCTTATTTATCAAATAAAAAGAAAAAAACTGTACAAAAGTATTACTGTTGTGTAGTTATAGAAGGGTTCTTGTCTAGATGCATATGCACAAGGTTCTGGGTTTCATGGGTTATTTTAGTGATTATATTATAATTAAAATGTTAATAGTTCATACATTTGTGGGTGTTTTATTGCCTAATGTGGTTTAGAGTTCTGTTCACTTTGTGGAGACATAATATTGGTCACTGAAATTTATTGTTTAATGTAGTTCATAGATATTTCGTTCAGCAATTTTAGCATCCTGGTCTAGATTAAGTCTTATTCCCTTCAAAGAAGGCTGCATATCATCAATGTGCTAATTCAGTAACATGGTTTTGGTGATCTGAAGGTATTTTCCAACAACATGGGAACGAAATCTGAGCCAGTAATTTCAAAGTGCAAAGAGAGTGAGAACTGGAGTAAGGTTTCATTTAAGCCTGACTTGGCAAAATTTAACATGACTTACCTTGAGGACGACGTGGTTGCGCTGATGAAAAAGCGGGTGTTTGACTTGGCTGGGTGCCTTGGGAAGTCTGTGAAGGTTGAACTGAATGGAACTCAGTTCCCCATAAAATCATTTACTGATTATGTTAATCTCTACTTAGATTCTGCTGCTAAATCTAAACCTGATAAACCTCGAAGGTTCTTTCTATGAAACTCTGAATGTTTTTATTTTATTTGTATTTTCCCCCTTCATAGTAATAATTGCTTACTAGAATCATTTGTTTCCTCAGCTATCGTGTGAAAGTTAATGATAGGTGGGAGATATGCGTGAGTCTTAGTGACACGCAGTTTCAACAGGTACCTACGCCTTGTGAAGCAAAGGGAATAATGAGTCAATTGAAATTGCAATTGTGTGAGACTTACATGGTTTTTTGGTTTTTTAACCAGGTCAGATTTGTGAATTCGATTGCCACAACCAAGGGTGGAACTCATGTTGATTATATCACTAATCAAATTACAAACCATATAATGAATTTTGTAGATAAGAAAAACAAGAATGCCAACATCAAAGCCCATAATGTGAAGAACTATTTGTGGGTTTTTGTCAATGCTCTTATTGACAACCCTACTTTTGATTCCCAAACTAAAGAAATCCTGACAATTCGTCAAAGCAGTTTTGGGTCCAAGTGTGAGGTTTCACAAGATGTTTACGAGTCCAACTCATGTTTACGAGTCCATGAAAGCAGAAGAAGCAGGAGAGGTTTGATTATTAGAAAGCAGAAGAAGCAGAAGAAGCAGGAGAGGTTTGGAGAATAGAAAGCAGAAGAAGCAGAAGAAAAGATCATAGCGGTTGTTGGAGGAGCAGAGAGAGAGAGGGAGAGAGATATGAAAGTATACCACGTTCCTTGCTTGGAGGACAACTACTCCTACCTGTAAGTTAATCCTTTTTTGCTTAGAATTTCGATGAGAAATTTGATTATTAGTAATTAGGGCGATTGATTTGTTGCAAATTAAATTGCGCAGCATAATCGATGAGAGGTCAAAAGAAGCGGCAGTAGTGGATCCAGTAGAGGCTGAGAAGGTAGTACAATTTGCCAAACAACACGGCGTCCTTCTCAAGTTCGTTCTCACCACACACCATCACTGGTATGTATGTATGTATGTATGTATGGTATCAAAAGTTGCCCACGATAGAGACTGTCTACAATTCCAGACTTTGAGACTGCAAACACAAGTGGTTAAAAGATCCATGACTACCATACTATCACAGTATCACTCACTCACAGATGAAAGATGAAAAGTGGAAACTCATTGTAACCTATGTTGATAAACCATTACCCAATGAAGGAATCTTGATCTAAATCATATCTCTCTAACTATACTGCTATTGAAATGACCATAGAAACACAATCCGACACTCAACAAAAGATACAATAATAAATTAGCCCACACAATTCATGTATTCCCATATCTTTTTACACATGCCTGTGATACAGCCTAAACC